>NC_064284.1:654354-655631 GCF_019186545.1 Solanum stenotomum | reverse complement strand
CCCCCCCCCTACCAGCCCCCCCCACCATCACCACCCCAAAAATAACTTTAAGTTTGTTTTTCAAAAATATTTTCAATTTCAAAATTTCATTTTTTCCACCCCACCCCCTACCCGCACCCTCACCCCACCACCCCCAAAAAAAATTTAAGTTTGTTTTTAAAAAATATTTTCAACTTCAAAAATTCAATTTTTCACCCCTACCCTCAACACACACCCTAGCACCCCCCACCTCACCCCCAAAAAAATTTAAGTTTGTTTTTAAAAAATATTTTCAATTTCAAAAATTATTTTCTACCCTAGTAAAAATAAAAGATATTTCTCAAAAAAAAAAATCATTCATAAATCAAACACTAAAAATCTTTTCCGGAAAATATTTTCTACTCACCAACCAAACATGAGAAAATAAGTCAAAAATCAACTTGTTTTCCAGGAAAACATTTTCTAGGAAAACATTTTTCATGGAAAACATTTTCCTTCATACCAAACACACCCTATATGTTTATGTACAATTAATTTACTTCTTTAGTATCTATATTTATATATTGTAAAACTCTTAAAAAATAAATTTTCATTTTGTCAAAATTATTAGTATTTGATTATTTTATTTATATTTAAAATTTTAAAATTAAAAAAAAAAAAACTCTTTTATTGATTTGAACTATATAAACTACACAAATTGGATTTAATAAGCAAAATATTTAGTAAATTTTACACAAATTTCATAGTGCTAAGAGTTAATTACATCATATCCCTACTATTTTTCAAATTACAAAAATTCCTTAAATTTGGTGGAATTCGGGACATCCCAAAACGTCCTGATATATCGCGTTTCGATTTTGGATACATCACTCAACATCACAATACATAGCATAAAGTGATGTATCTGACAGATACATCGCGTAAAGTAACGTCCTGATACATCGCGTAAAGTAATGTCCCGTTACGTCGAGTACGTCCCTATACATTGTAAAATGATGTATCCGATCGATACATCGTGTAAAATAGGGATTTTTTTATAATTTTTTCAAATAGAAGGGAATTTTAAAGAATATAGTAGAATAAGTTGTGTATTTATGTAATTTTTACAAATATGTAATATATTTATCCTAATTGGACCCAGAACTCAAACTATTTACCTGATTGTCCCCTCTTGTTCTATTCACTGACCGCTGATACCATCGGAGTATATATACACTAATGGTATCTATATACTTTAATAGTATCAAACAGTCTTTTTTACTTAAACAATGTTTCTTCTTCTTTGATGTCAATATATA
>NC_064284.1:405455-654124 GCF_019186545.1 Solanum stenotomum | reverse complement strand
TATTTTAATGGTATCAAAGATTAACTGAATAGTGTTTTCACCAAAACACATCTTTAATATCATCAGAGTATATATATACTTTGATAACCGCGTATAAATAATTTCCCTTTTTTTTAGTAGAAGTGTTATTTGGATTAAGATTTAGCTTGTGTAATTTAATTTTTCATAATATTTGACATAACTGTGAAATAATAATTCCAGACATCCAATACATTTATTGTACATAGTTTCCCAACTCTTAATTCATTTTCTTGCTGAAGAAGCATACAGTTAGATTTAAATTAATCGGAATCCCAATTCTAACATAAATAAAAATATAGATTACACCGTAACAGTTGTATAATTATAAAAAAAGTTAATAAGATCTTTAAGCAAAATATTCATACAGTTAGATTTAAATTAATCGAAATCCCAATTCTAACATAAATAAAAATATAGATTATATCATAACATTTGTATAGCTAAATTTTTTGTCACGATCCGAGTCTACACCCTAGACGTGGCCGGCACTCAAGAACCATTGTTGGTCCCCAAGCGAACCCTCATCCTAACTGACTACAAGCGGAAGACTAAATTAAGCATGCAAAAGCTTAAAACTGAATAAAATTCAATAAACTCAGCTTTTCAAAATCTTAACTCAAATGAACAACTTAGAATAAAATAATATATTCAACTCGCCATAAAATAGGCAACTTAAGTCTTTAAAACATTTAATAAAATAAATGAATAATATAGACTTCTCAACAATACTGACTATCTATGAAGCCTCTAACTGATAAAGATGAAACCCATGACATCTTGACTAAACTGAAAAGTAAATGAAATCCTCCGGAAACAAGGAGGCTCACCATAGCTAACTCGAACTCTCGGATGTATTGACGAATCTCATGTTGATGATCATGAGTACCTGTGTCTGTATCATGAGAAGATGTAGGCCAAATTGCTTAGTACGTGAAATGTACGAGCATGTAAGGGGAATTTTAAAGCATAACATAAGCTTGAAAGAATTTGAAAGAAACTGAAGAACTTACCTGACTCAACTCAACTCAACATAGCTGAACTCATTTTAATATAAAACAATTTAAAACAAGTGCAATATAAAGAAAAAGGAAAACTGTTTAAAACATGATGTTAACTCATAATCATAATATCATAAAAGACATACCATGCTCCCTCTCAAAGTCAACTTGTGCAATGCATGAATGAAGTCGCATACCCCCATTCATACTAAGCAGAGCCCCTTTGAGGAACCATGCAAATATTGTTGTGGGAGTTGTTACGACCCGATTTCGAAAACTAAGGTTTCGAAACCAATTTCGCAACTTTGGCAATTTTGGTTAAGTTTTGGGAAAATTATAATTTGGAGGTCGCCACTTAATTCTTTAGGAAAAATTAAGAAAACCATCTTTAGAAGGAATTTTTTGAAAGGAAATATTTTAAATAAAACCAGAGTCGGGTAAGGGTTCAAATAATTCTCTAAGGAAGGGTTTAGGCATCTTAGAGAATCCGCTAACACGCGGTTGACCGACAGATTTAAAAGTTGGCTAATTTTAAAAGGAAACTTAAATTACTTGAAAAATCTTATTTTATTATTATTATTTTTTTATATGAGAAATCTTTTGATACTTGTACATTTGTATTATCCCAATTAATGAAATAATTCAAATGTTGAAGTGCCAAAATAATAAATTAATGTAACATTTTATCCGAGTCAAGTTTTTGAGTCGAGAAGTCAACACAATAACTTAAGCGTGGATTTGAAAGCTAAATACTAACTATGAAAGAATATAAGATAATTCTCAAGTTAGTCTTGAAGCTTAGAGTGACTTAACTAAAACGGGTTTTGAAAACTTAGATATTTGAAGTAAATAACTAACGAAATAGAAGAGTTATTTTAAAAACTCCCAAGGATTCATCTAAATTAGATAAAGAGTTAATTCGCGATCAATCAATAAACAGATAATAAGACAAATAAAGGAAGTAAAGCATGTCTCCAAATCAAGCCATTGGACTTAATGCTCGGACCACTTTTGTCGCTTGTGCTCAAATTGGACATCTAAGTCTTAAATCTCAAAATCTTTAGCCCTTTGCGGGCTGCTGCTACTGCTGCAAATTGGACTAATTAAAGTCCAAAATTTTCCAATTTTAGTCTATTTGGGACTGCTGCTGCTACTGATGCAATTGAATTGGATTCTAAAATCCAAAATTCAATTTTTCGGCCATTTGGGATTGCCATTACACTGCTACTTAGCTGCTGCCACTGATTTGGAATTTAACCCATTAATATTAGCTTTCCTTTCGTGATTCCGATGAGGTTGACTCAAGAAGATGAAATGCAAGAGAGGGGAGTCCGTTGGACTCATTCGGAGAAAGTTCATGCGCAAAAATGAGATAAAAATTAATAACTTAACGTGATAAGACTTTACAAAAATATTAAAACAAATCACTTGGATGCACCAATGAATCCTTTCATCTTAATAATAAATCTAGACACTCAAATTATTTATAATAATAAACTAAACCTCACGGGCAAACTTCCGAACAAGCACGAAACTTTCAAAGAATAGCATGGATTAGACATTATATACTAAATTTCATATTTTGATCACAACAATTTAAATAGGTACACAACATCTAAAATCCAATCACAAAGCCTAAACACACTCCTAAGAGAAGAGACAAATTACTATGCATTAAGTAAAAATCTTAATATATGCACTACAGAAGTGTATTATAACAAAGAATATAGATAAATAACAATACAAGTAGGCAATCTTAATAAAATAATCAACTAGTAATTTTAAGGAACATGAATATTAACAAGTTAAAACTAACCTCATTAATATGAAATGATGAAGCACTAGCAGTAACACTAGTGGGATTTTTTACAAAAAAAAGAAGAAGATAAATTTCATACATTCAAGACTGTAATCGGATATATGTGTATAAGGCAAGACTAGCTTAATAAATCCTCTTTTAGTACTAACTATAAAGTCTACACTTAATCAAGGAACACATGAGTGAAACATGAAGAAAGCAAAGACATACTTATAAGACTACTGGAAAACATCTTGGAAAATAAGTGAAAAGGCAAACCAACAAACCAATTCCATTTTTAAAATCAAAGCAACACTCCTTGTGGAGAAACAAATGTTAGGGACATCAATACAACAAGTATGAAATTAGGGACTAGAGATTATAAGAATCTAAACAGCTTATGGAATTAAGTTTAAACTAAAACAAGCTCTCTTATGCTTATGGCGAAGCGGTAACCCGACTTAGATGAGAAGAAAATCAAACTAAAACGTGAACAATTATTAAAATGGACTCAAACTATATAAAACAGAGATCTAGAAAAATACAACTCGTATGAACAGTAACTACAAAGAAACATGAGCAAAGAACCATCAAACCGAGGCAAAACGCTAGAGAAACACCGATTGCAAGACTAAGGATCTTAACAGAGAATCCAAACAGGCAACATGCTCAAGAAATACATTTTACTAAATGTTAATAGACACCAGATCATAAAAAATAAAAATAAAAACTAACTTAGGTGCACGACTTATACAGTGAAGGAAGAAACAACAGTTAATCTCAAAACCTAACAACTTAGTTGCTCAAACTCGGAAGTATAACAAAAGAAAATTCAGGGCTCCTTTATATTTAGGCAAATCCATGGCTAAATTTTATTAAGCCAGGCGAAGGAAAAATATACAGCTAATCTGATCAATTGTAGCAAAATTAAGAACAAACAATGACTATAAGCAACGACACAATCAATTTAGACTCGGCTTAAACGAGCAGATAAAAAAAAACTAACTATGCTAACATATTGCTACAAACTACTCTAAACGGAATTTATACATACACATAACGAAAATTATAGAAAGAAAGAAATATTACCTGGTTCTGGGCAGCGAATCGGAACGACAAGTTCGACGGAGGCGATTCCACCTCTTTCAACTCAAATGACCACAAAATTTTAAACTATTATGCCGAGAATTCCCAAGCTTTTTATGGGTACTATCAGGTCTCAAAAAACCGTCCCATGAACAGTAAGAAGAAGGGTATTTATAGGGGTTGAGAAATCTGAAAATCACAACCTAGAATCGATGTGGGACTGTGAGTAATTTGAAATTTTTTAGAGGATAAGGCGTGAGCTGGAAAAGTACCAATTCCAACGGAAAATTGATCTGGAGCGCTTGATTCTTGAGAAGGACGATTGAGGTATCAAGATCGCAACACCTGTCTCGTTTAAGAATGCTCTTGTACGATTTGCGTACGGAAAGGATAGAGGAGAGAGGAGACGCGATGGGCTTGGAATCGATGGGCTCACCGATTCTGGGTTATGAATTTGGTTTTGCAAATGGGTCGCGTCTCTGGACTGCGCGAGGAAGAGGAAGCGCAGGTATTGGGGTCGTTTTGTTAGGTCTGCGTTGCGGGAAAATAGGAAATTGAAATGGGTCGGTAGTTGTAGGAATTAGGTATGGGTATTGTATTGTGGGAAATGGGTTGCTGAATAATGGACTTGATTTAAATAGGCCCAAAATGGGTCTGAAAATGGTTTGTTTTTTTTTTTGAGAAATAGCCAAATTGTGTTAACTTAACAATTCGGCTATATCCTAAATAAAACGAATTAATATTAATTAATTAATGAGCTTCTTAATCTTAATGAAATAAAATAATTAACTTAATTATAAACTAGTAATTCAAAATTATTACCATGATTTAAACTAAATTAATATAACAAAATACTTACTAAAATTAAAATCTTTTTGAGATGATTTTCAAAGTGTTTATAAAATATACAAAATTATATAAAACCTATATGTCACTTAAAAAATATTTTTTAAAAAAAAATCATAAAATTAATTAAAAGTAACTTGAAAAATATTTTGAACTTTATAAAAACTAATTATTTCGAATCATTTGGAATTAAAGAAACTCATTGATTAATCTATAACGTGGAAGGCCAAAATTGGGTGTCAACAACTGCCCCTCATTTGACTAGGATGGATGAAAGAGATCCGAGGCAAATGAAATTGACGAATCCAATTTTGTCCGTCCACTAATTCATCTCTTTGGAACGGTGAGCGGTAGGGATTTTTTGAGGAATCATGATTGGACCCTAGTATTGAGTTTCCTACTTATCTCAGGTTACATGAGAACTCAGGCCACTAGTAGTTCAAAAGACTCTTGATTTATCGCACAATTTTGAAAGAATGCAAAAGCTATTTCGGTGTCGAAGTATGGAGAGATCGAAAAGCTCGAGAATAGAGTGAGAAATGGTTTGTTGGAGTACAGTCGAGTTTTCAATATTAAGTCCGCCCACATATCCTTAAACATTGGGAATCAGACTGCTTGTAGTTCGACTCAACAGGTTGACAAGGAAATCTCTTATGCGGAAATAACCTTTAGCTTAAGGATGAGTGACAAATTAATTGAGCGTGAAAAGAGGCTTGCAAACATCTCAACTGTGAATGTGGGGCCCTTCACACTCATAGGTAAGAACTTATATGGACATAACTTCCAAATCTCTAGGTGTATTGTCACTCGAATTTGAAAATTTGCCTTCGGTGAGAGTTGAAATTTTCACTGAAGGCGAAACTGAAACTATTAAGCCCGAGAAAATACCCTTATGCCTTAGGATAGGTATGTGGTTTGATTGTGGTGGAAGTCGTTCCTCAACTTGCGTCCTAAGAGTTTGATATTCCTCTTTGGACTATGTCCCAATTCACTGCTAAGAAAAATTCCACGTTGTGTTGCGTCCTATTTTGACGTAGTCCGCTTTGTGTGTTTCAAAATCCGGAGAAAATTGTCAGTAGAAAATGTATATAAATACAACTATAATTTGGGCAAACCTGGTTTAACATGTCATACTGAAGGAGATGACGATCCAATTTCAAGTGTATTGCTCTTGAAGGAAGTGGTGATCCAAAGTGATGTGTCAATTTAAACGAGGTGATGATTCAATAACATAATATAACATGTCACATTTTAGGGATGTAACTTCCCAACTTAATAATAACGCCACTTTGGGGGAAATGACTACCCAATGTAATATAACGTGTCACATTCAAGGAGGTGACAACCCAATATAATAATAATGTGTCACTTTGAAGAAAGTGACGCTCTAATAATAATTTTAACTTATCACGTTGAATAAAGTGACGCTTCAATAATAATTTTAGCGTGTCACATTGAAGGAAGTAACGCTCCAATAATAATTTTAGTGTGTCACATTGAAGGAAGTGACACTCTAATAATAAGTTAATGTGTCACGTTGAAGGAAGTGACGCTCCAATAATAATTTAATGTGTCACGTTGAAGAAAGTGACGCTCCAATAATAATTTAACGTGTCACGTTGAAGGAAGTGACTCTCCAATAATAATTTAGCATGTCACGTTGAAGGAAGTGACGCTCCAATAATAATTTTGTGTGTCACGTTGAAGGAAGTGACACTCCAATAATAATTTAGCGTGTCACGTTAAAGGAAGTAACGCTCCAATAATAATTTTAGCATGTCACATTGAAGGAAGTGACACTCTAATAATAAGTTAATGTGTCACGTTGAAGGAAGTGACGCTCCAATAATAACTTAATGTGTCACGTTGAAGGAAGTGACGCTCCAATAATAATTTAACGTGTCACGTTGAAGGAAGTGACTCTCCAATAATAATTTAACATGTCACGTTGAAGGAAGTGACACTCCAATAATAATTTAATGTGTCACGTTGAAGGAAGTGACTCTCCAATAATAATTTAACGTGTCACGTTGCAGGAAGTGACACTCCAATAATAATTTAACGCGTCACATTGAAGGAAGTGACTCTCCAATAATAATTTAACGTGTCACGTTGAAGGAAGTGACGCTCCAATAAAAATTTAACGTGTCACGTTGAAGGAAGTGACGCTCCGATAAAAATTTAACGTGTCACATTGAAGGAAGTGACACTCCAATAATAATTTAACGATGAAGAACAAATCTCAAAATAGGGAGTAAGGTTATAACATAACAATTTGATTAGCTCCTTGGTGAAGCCGACAACATCTCTGGTTGTCATTAAAACTTTGTCGTCCCTGAAGCTTATCGGAAATTAAAGAGAACGAAAGATTTTCCACAAAAAAGCAAGAAATTTGAAGAAGGTTGGCTCCTGTCATTTTCTGGTGAATATTTGATTTGATCATTCAAAATTTCAGAAGATCTTTTGAAATTTTGCCTTCAATTCTGGTAATGATATCTGCAAAACTCAGTCGTGAGTTAGTAACAAAATAAAATTATTAAAGTAAATGATATAACAAAAGATAAGTTAAGGATGAAGTTTTTCAGCTTATATTGGTCTGAATAACGTCTTATGGTCTTCGCCATTATGCCAAGTTATTCCATCTGTAAAATTGAGAATGTATAAGTCATAATAGAGTGAAAGGAAAATTTTAGTAGATGAGTAAGAGTAGAAATCATCTGAGTTGTGACGAGGCAATTGTGGGTCTAAAGATGCCTTGTAACTTTGTGGTTCCTGCATCCAAAGAAAAATTCTTAGTTTTGAGAGACTGATTCATGTTGGCTTTGCCTTGCCATCCTGATGCTCCTTTGTCTTCTGGATTACAAGTCTTGAATTGTCGCATGATGGAGTTTTTGAGGACCTCCTCAAAAATTTTGCCCCGGTTTAAAACATAATATAACCTTTGAACTTTCTGTAGTTTTTGGTTGAATTTTTGAGTGAATCTCAAAAATTCTGCCTTAGTTGCAACTTTGAAGCAATCCTTGATTCAAACTTGTTGGAAAAATTTCCTCTTCCAACGAATTTTGAGATCCTCTCAAAATTCTGCCCCAGTTACATTATAAAGGGAAATGAAAATCTCACGGGGCATATGACCGAGCCGGTGTGGCGCCTACGTATCCCGTTGAGCAGGAATCAGGTCAAACGTAGTTCCAACATAAAGAGAAATTGAAATATTTTTGATAATGCGACCGAAGCCAATGAAGGCCGCCTACGTATCTCATTCTTGAGAATTCAGGTCGAACGTAGTTCAAGTACAAAGAAACATTTAAAAAGGGATAAAGGGGTGACCGAAGCCGACATAGGCAGCCTACGTATCTCATTCTTGAGAATTCAGGTCAGACGTAGTTCATTACAGATGAAAGATGCTAACAAATTAAATCCAAACAAACGATTACAAGGGAAAGAAAGCGATAAAAAGCGATTATAGGGAAATGAAACAACAAACTCCTAACGCAAGACTAAAAGGTGCCAAAAGTGTGACTTTCATGAAACTTGCTTCTTCTTTGCAACTAATTATGCCAACAACTACTCCTTGTGCTTAGGCAGTGGATTGGTGTTCACATTCGGTGGGGCTTGAGCAAGTTTTACCACCTCGTTGTCGATCAGATCTTGAATTTTGTGCTTCAGAGTGATACACTTCTCGGTATCATGTCCAACAACTCCTGAATGATAAGTACACCGCTTGTTTGGGTCATACCATTCGGCTGAAGTATTCACAGTCTTGGCTTCCACTGGGTGGAGTATTCCTGCCTCTTTCAATCTGTCAAAAAGTTGAGTCCGTGTCTCACACAATGGAGTGAAGACTCGGGGAGGCTTTCTCTCAAAATTAGGACGAGGTGCCTCGTTTCGATGATTTTGCATTGGTCGTGAAGGATGAAATGTTGCTTGATTGTTGCAAACATAGTATTGTGAACCTGGATAGCTTGGAGGTGGTTGACGGTTATATGAGGTAGCTCCTCGAGTTGTTAACATCATAACCTCTTTCTCCTTTTTCTTTCCAAATGAACCAGTTTGATAGCCCCTGTTAGCAAACTGAGATGAGGTGTAACTCGCTATTCGGCCAGTCTTGAGACCGTCTTCAATCATTTCTCCAGCCTTGATAAGTTCAGCAAATGTCTTTCCACCCATTGTCACCATTTGCTCATAATATTCTGAGTCCTGAGCTTGAATGAAATAGGTGATCATTTCTGATTCCTCCATAGGTGGGTGCACCCTAGCAGCTTCCTCTCTCCAGCGAATAGCATATTCTCGAAAGCATTCAGTCGACTTTGGTTTTAGCTTGGTAATAGAGATCCTATCAGGAGCGATTTCAACATGAAACTTATAGTGATCCACAAAAGCATTTGCTAGATCATCCCAAGTACGCCATTTAGTCACATCTTGCTTTGAGTACCACTCCAAGGCTTTTCCAGTCAGACTTTGATTGAAAAGCTTGATTCTTATCCCTTCGTTGTTTCCAACACCAATCAACTTTTCACAGTAAATTTTCAAGTGAAAGAAAGGATTTCCTGATCCACTGAACTTTTCAAACTTTGGAATCTTGTAATCGAGTGGAAGCTCAACCTCAGGGAATGTGCACAACTCTTCATATCTAACACTTTGGCTATTATCGAACCCACGAAGACCTCTCATAGCATCCTCTAAGCTTTTCATCTTTCTATTCATCATCTCAGCATCAATTGATTTTGTATCATTTTCAATTTCAACATAATGATTAACATCTTGGCGGTGAAATTCCTGAGCCTTAGTAACATGTGGAGCAGTGACATAAGTGTACACTGGTGGAGCATGATGTGTTACTGTTGGAGCTTTTGGAGGAGTAAATGTGTACACAAGAGGAGTATCCTGAGTTGAATGAGTGAGTGAGGCGCTTTGAGCTGGCTGAAAGGTGGTAAAATGTTCTCCTTGATTGAGCTCACATGAAGTTGGAAACGAAGGTGGCATGGGCCCTTTTTGGCGAGCATCAGGTGGTAGGTTCTGAGAAGCAGCTTGGAAATGAGCTACTAGGAGATTCAGTTCACCAATTTGTCGCTCTAGACGAGCAATGACTTCCATGGGTGATTCTATTGCTACCGAGGCGCTAGGATTAGCCGCGACAGATGGAGTGGGGATCATTTCGGACGAAGCAACTGTGTTGATAGTGGAATCCATTTTTGTACGAGTCCTCTTAGTAGTCCAAGTAAGAAATGATGAGTCTGACGCGATTTTCTTGACCTTAGACCGTGTAAAATATGAATGTTCTGCCAGCGGGTACTTTGATGAAGTGAGCAAGTTTGATTACCAACACAAATCAGTCTCTCCCTCTAAAAATAACTCAAAAAATAAAGAGTTAGTCCATTAATCATAATAATCAATCAAAGTAACATATAAAACAAATAACATTTGTTTTGCTTAAAACAAATTAGTCCAAAATCCGAAGAACAAAATATTCTAAAAGGATGACAAAATGGGAAAATTTTGATCATTTTGTGAACTAAAATTTTAGCGAAATAAGGGAATTTGAACAAAGCAAACTATATGATTTGAGTAAAGATTCAAATGTACCTTTTGGAAGGTTTAATTGAAAAGTCCTTTCGAGAAACAAAGACGTCTTAAAGTTGACTTGAAACTGAAGGAATATTTAGTAATACCGGCTAGGTAGGCGTAAAAAAAAATAAATAAAAAATAAAAAAATAATTTTCAAGAAATAACAAGGTCAACGTGAATTTGAATAGTGACCTAATAAATTTTGTAAAGTTCTATTGAACCTAGAACTTTAGTGATTTTGAACATATTTTGATAATGGAGTCAAGAATATTTCGGAAAGCTTGAAAATTGAGTATATATATTGAAAGATGTTCTAAGATTTTGGAATGGAATAATGGACCAATTATGTTTAAAGCAGAACATATGTATGTAAACACATAGGTCCAACAAGCACAAACGACATAAAATTTGTAACATTTAACACACAAACAATATATAACGCCTCCTAACATACATGTGACCTTTTTGAGCCAAAGGTAGGCCTAACGTTTGAAGGATGTGTATGTCGATTGTAAAACGTTCCATTGCCCCAACAAAAAATAAAAATAAATATACAAACCTTATGAATAAAGCAAATGGGGGATACATAATAGAGGAATGGGAAATAAATGGCAGTCCCACGCAGGGGTACAATGGTAAACTAAACTAAGCTTCCATATGTAATCTTCATTCCCGAACTTCTTGGTATTTTTGAATTTCTTCTGGGTGAGGATGATCTTTCTTTGACTTCAATAAAGAGACTACCTATGTAAATAAAAACCCAACCCAAAGGGCCATGTACGCACAAATCGACACACATATCCTTCAAATTTAACAAATAGTTGAATGATCGTCTTATATTGATCGGGGGTCAATTAGACTTAAGGTGGTCTTCTAATGGGCCCAGCACGCCTTGGGTGTTGGGTCAACTTAATTCAAAATGCGCTAAATTCGGGATTTGGTTTCGCTCTACGCTAGTTGACTAAGAGTGGCTTTTGAAAGACCGGGAACCCAAGCGGACAACTTAGGCTGGAACTCGCAACAACCATTGGACGCATGACGAACCAATAAATTGTTGATCATTCCGGAAAAGGGTTGAGTAAAAAAAGTCCGGTTGCGATTCCGCAAAACCGTTCTTTAATATACCATACATACATATTGGAAAATGTCATGAATGCAATATGACAGTTAATATTCAAAATTTAAATACATAATTGCATAAAGTAACAATTAATACAATAATAGTTAGCCAAACAATAAAATCCTTTTGGTTAGAACCTAGATGAATCCCCGGCGGAGTCGCCATTCTATTACGACCTGATTTCGAAAATTAATGTTTCGAAACCAATTTTGCAACTTTGGCAATTTTGTACATGTTTTGGAAAAATGAGTTATTTGGAAGTCGCCACTTAATTTTTGGGAAAAATTAAGAAAACCATTTAAAAATGAAATTTTTGAAAGAAAATATTTTAAATAAAACCAGAGTCGGGTAAGGGTTCAAATAATTCTCTAAGGAAGGGTTTAGGCATCTTAGAGAATCCGCTAACACGCGGTTAACCGACGGATTTAAAGGTTGGCTAATTTTAAAAGAAAACTTAAATTACTTGAAAAATCTTATTTTTTTTTTTATATATATATATATTTTTTTTTATTATTATTATTTGATTTTTTATTATTATTATTATTATTATTTATTTTGATAAATGAGAAATCTTTGATACTTGTACATTCATATTATCCCAATTAATGAAATAATTCAAATGTTGAAGTGCCAAAATAATAAATTAATTTAACATTTTATCCGAGTCAAGTTTTTGAGTCGAGAAGTCAACACAATAACTTAAGCGTGGATTTGAAAGCTAAATACTAACTATGAAAGAATATAGATAATTCTCAAGTTAGTCTCGAAGCTTAGAGTGACTTAACTAAAACGGGTTTTGAAAACTTAGATATTTGAAGTAAATAACTAAGGAAATAGAAGAGTTATTTTAAAAAACTCCCAAGGATTCATCTAAATTAGATAAAGAGTTAATTCGCGATCAATCAATAAACAGATAATAAGACAAATAAAGGAAGTAAAGCATGTCTCCAAATCAAGCCATTGGACTTAATGCTCGGACCACTTTTATCGCTTATGCTCAAATTGGACCTCTAAGTCTTAAATCTCAAAACCTTTAGCCCTTTGCGGGCTGCTGCTGCTGCTGTAAATTGGACTAATTAAAGTCCAAAATTTTCCAATTTTAGTCCATTTGGGACTGCTGCTGCTACTGATGCAATTGAATTGGATTCTAAAATCCAAAATTCAATTTTTCGGTCATTTGGGATTGCCATTACACTGCTACTTAGCTGCTGCCACTGGTTCTGGGCAGCGAATCGGAACGACAAGTTCGACAGAGGCAATTCCACCTCTTTCAACTCAAATGACCACAAAATTTTAAACTATTGAGCCGAGAATTCCCAAGCTTTTTATGGGTACTATCAGGTCTCAAAAACTGTCCCATGAACAGTAAGAAGAAGGGTATTTATAGGGGTTGAGAAATCTGAAAATCACAACCTAGAATCGATGTGGGACTGTGAGTAATTTGAAATTTTTAGAGGATAAGGCGTGAGCTGGAAAAGTACCAATTCCATTGGAAAATTGATCTGGAGCGCTTGATTCTTGAGAAGGACGATTGAGGTATCAAGATCGCAACACCTGTCTCGTTTAAGAATACTCTTGTACGATTTGCGTACGGAAAGGATAGAGGAGAGAGGAGACGCGATGGGCTCGGAATCGATGGGCTCACCGATTCTGGGTTACGAATTTGGTTTTGCAAATGGGTCGCGTCTCTGGACTGCACGAGAAAGAGGAAGCGCAGGTATTGGGGTCGTTTTGTTAGGTCTGCGTTGCGGGAAAATAGGAAATTGAAATGGATCGGTAGTTGTAGGAATTAGGTATGGGTATTGTATTGTGGGAAATGGGTTGCTGAATAATGGACTTGATTTAAATAGGCCCAAAATGGGTCTGAAAATGGTTTTTTTTTTTTTTTTGAGAAATAGCCAAATTGTGTTAACTTAACAATTCGGCTATATCCTAAATAAAACGAATTAATATTAATTAATTAATGAGCTTCTTAATCTTAATGAAATAAAATAATTAACTTAATTATAAACTAGTAATTCAAAATTATTACCATGATTTAAACTAAATTAATATAACAAAATACTTACTAAAATTAAAATCTTTTTGAGATGATTTTCAAAGTGTTTATAAAATATACAAAATTATATAAAACATATATGTCACTTAAAAAATATTTTTTTTAAAAAAATCATAAAATTAATTAAAAGTAACTTGAAAAATATTTTGAACTTTATAAAAACTAATTATTTCGAATCATTTGGAATTAAAGAAACTCGTTGATTAATCTATAACGTGGAAGGCCAAAATTGGGTGTCAACAATACATATATTTTCGTTCCCCTCTCTCCTCTCTCTCAGATCTCGCTCGCCACTCTCCCAGATCTCGCTCTCTCACTCGCCTCTCTCACTTTATACAAAAACCACAAATTGTATAAAATGCGTTTGTGTTTGTATAAAGCGAGAGAAAATTGTATATATACATATATTTTTGTTCTTCTCTCTCCCCTCTCCTAGATCTCACTCGCCACTCTCTCAGATCTCACTCTCTCACTTCTCTCTCTCACTTTTTACAAAAACGTAAATGTATAAAATGCGTGAAAATTGTATATATACATATATTTTCGTTCTCCTCTCTCCCCTCTCCCAAATCTCACTCGCCTCTCTCCCAGATCTCACTCGCCACTCTTCCAGATTTCGCTCGCTCACTCGCCTCTCTCACTTTATACAATTGATCTTTTTGTATATGTATACCAAAGCAGATTATACAACTGTTTTCTTTTGTATATGTATAGTGAAATATACATATTTATGTTTGCTATGGAGCGCAATTATGCAAAGTTTGTTATAGCATACAAATATGAATTTTGTGTTTGCTATATGTGAAAATTGCTATTTATCTTAATATTTTGCTACTGTTACTATAAGTTATTTATGCTTTTTTTAATTTCTTTTTGAATTGAAAGTCTATTAAAAATAGTTTCCTTTCGAAATAAAATTTATGTATATTCTATATATATATACTTCATTTGTGAAATTTTATTAATCATGTTATTATTAATCTTTATCAAAAAGATGATTAAAAATCTATATGAGTTAAATTGACTAGTGAGATGGTGAGCAGAGTAAAAGATGAATTGATCTCAATGCCAACAAATATATATGCAATAAAGAATAACAATTCAACGCATGGAATTTAGTTAGTCAAGGTGGTTTGGTTTGAATACAAGTTATGTTGGGATAAATTATATTGGGATAAGTTATGCTGGAATTAGTTTTTATCGCTTGTTTGGTTTGTCATATTCAAACTTATATGGCTTAAGTCATTAGCGGCCCCTTAAAATTGTCCGCATAATTCACTTAGACACCTCAATTAAGACTAGTACCTATTGAACACTTTTACCAATTCAAAAATTGTTCCTATTAGACATTTTTTGATAATCAACAAAATATATGAAGAGTGTGTGATAAACTTGCGGTGACGTGGCAAAATGGCTAATTAAAAAATAACATGTGGCACTGGGCCCCGAAAATTATTAAAAAAAATTTTTTGTATAAAATTATTTCAAATACTTTTATATCTAGTTTTTTAAAAAAAAAAATGAAAATGTCAACCTATTCTACCCAACCCCACCCCTACCCACCCCCTTTCATCTTCATCTTCTTTCCAAAACACATTCTTTCTCAAATCACAAAACCTAATTCTTTTCAAATAACTTGAAGATTAACTTTAAAATATATATATACACATTTTCATACTAAGAGTGAAGAAGAAAGAAAATTTTGCTGGCGATTAAACATTTCTACATCTATGACAAAATGAAATTGATAGCTCAAAAATTAATTCTTTCAATTTTTTGAATATCATTTTTGATAAATTTAATGGGTTTATATATGAATTTGAGTAAAAATCTTTGTTCGAAAATTTTGATAAACAAATATCAGCTAACTTTTTTTATACGTAAAAAGCATTTATCTTCTTTCTTCTTCTTCATATTTGTTCCTTATTTTTATGAGATTTGAAATAAATCATACTTCTTTCAAATCTGAATCTTCATAGTTGATTTTCATTTATCTTCATATTTGAAAGAAATAATTTTATTTTTTTTATAAAAAAGAAAGAAAAACAATGTTGGAGGTAAAATGAAGAATGTTTTGCAAACTAAAGTATGAAGAAGATGATAGGTAAGGAGTGGGGTCTTTTTCTTTTTTTGAAAAAATGTAAATGAAAGAAGAAAAATATTTTAAATTTAATTATAATGCCAAGTGTCAATAAAAGAAGAAAAAATGTAAAAAAAATTCAAAAAGACACTATTTTGAATCTTTTCACGCGCTTCAGGGAAGTGCAAAACACATTTTTTGCCATATCAGCGTTTTGTGTTTAATAGGTACATGTTTTGAACAATTTAGGTGTTCAATAGGTACAAGTCTTAGTTGAGGTGTCTAAGTGAATTATGCGGACAATTTTAAGGGGCGGTCGATGACTTAAGCCAACTTATATTCATTGCATAATTTTTAAGAATAAGGTGTTTGTTTACAAAAATACCCTCTACCCTATTTAGTGTTTTTTTTTTACATTTTCTTTGCAAGCTTTAGTTATTCATTCTTAAAGATAAATTTTCATCTTATTTAGATTAAATATTTTTGTGTGTGCATTTCCGTGATTGTTCTGTGTGTTTCTAAAATGGACAAATTACAGAAATACACACTTTTTGTTTCACTTATTTCCATTATCCCCTATTACTTTTAAAAATCTCCAAAATCCCTTATTTCTTTAATGTATGTGAGCTGCATATTAATGTATCCGAGCTACATATTATGTATCAGACCTAGTTTTTAATGTATCTGAATCAATATCTAATGTATCCGACCTAGTTTTTAATGTATCCGAGACAGTATTTAATGTATCCGAGCTTCAATTATTGTATCCGATTTTTCTAATTTTTAAGGGATTAATGTAATTAGAAACTTATTAGGGATAGTTTGTAATTTCATATTAAAACTATGGGATTTATGTAATTTACCCTTTTAAAATTAAACTTTCATCTTATTTAACTTAAAAGTAAAACGTTCATCTTATTTAGCTTTAAACTAGATTGTGGACAATAGCTCTAGCTCATTTGTTAGATAAATCAACAGGCCTAGATATGCAAGCGTCATGTATGTATATTTTCTGATTTTGTGTCTATATGTTTTTCAGGTCTCAAATTTGATATCATTCGTGCATCAATGTGAAGGTTCACTCCACCAAAACTATTTTTTAGCGGCAACGACAATTAATTAATGACAATAGTTTAATTGCTGCTAAATATGGTTTTTTTAGGGTCCATTAGCTCTCTTTGTAAATATTGTTTAAGTCTATAGTGATATTGTATTAACAAAAATCAACTAATGTCAGTAAAGGTTCTAACACTCTTTATTAATTTGCATATTTATTGTCGCTAAAAAGTCATTTTTGCAGTAGATTAATTAAAACGCTTAATTATTGGTAGCGTCATATCATATTCTTGTACCTGGTATTTATTATTTTAACTTATAGCTAAATATGTTGCAGTTAAGAATGACACGCTCACAAATAGAGACAACAATACATGAAGAAGTCAGGGCCGGCTCTATGCTTTGGGAAATAAGGCTTTTGCCTTAGGCCCCCAAATTTTGGGGGCCCAAATTTTTATTAAGAATAAATTATGTGTTAAAAATTTTATAGAAAAAATTAATTATTTATTATAAAAAGTATATTTTAAAAAATATATTATTTTATCCACTTTTGCACTTTTTGTACTTTGTTAAAACTAACAATCAATAGTGAAGAGTGTTGAACGAAGTGAATTACAGATTCTTTTTTATTTCTTTTTAGACTTTAGTTTCAAGCATTACTACAAGCATATTAAAATGGGGTATACCAAGTCATCAACTTTTTGAGTCAAATTTAATGGTTCTAACTCTTATCTTTATTTAATATTTGTCAACTTATTACTTATAGAATTATGTTAACAATTCATATAATAATTGCCTCACTGAAAGGATGTTTTTTAATGTTGAATTGATAAAATCTTACCTAAAACTAATAACTGAAAAAACAATTAAATACTAATAATTTTCATCTAAATAGTGTAAGAAAAATATTTTTTTTGAATAAATACATATATGAAGTTTGTTTATAATTTAGACCTCAAACTAAAATTTTGCTTTAGGCCCTCAATAACGTTGAGCCGCCCCTGGAAGAAGTTCCCGTGAAATGTAACTTACAACAATAGCTTTTTGGTATGATTTTCGATTGGTTACGAGAGGTTTCAATCGGACAATCACCTAGGGCAAAGGCTTGACTTATCTAGTATATATACATAGCAATCTTAACGAATATGTAATTATGGATTCTTCTTTGACGTAAATAATAAGTTGAAGACAATCGAGAGAGAAAAAAAGGTAACGATATAATCACACCATTAAATGAATCGATATCTAATTTATCTACGAATAAAACAAAAACAAAGTTAACAATATAATCATACCACTAAATAAATCGTTATCTGATTTATCCACGAATAAAACAAAAATAAAAATAACGATATAATCACACCACTAAATGAACCGTTATCCACAAATAAAACAAAAACAAAGATAACAGTATAATCACACAATTAAATGAATCATTATCTAATTCATCCACGAATAAAACAAAAGCAAAAACAACGATATAATCACACCACTAAATGAATCTATTAAGAATTATACAGATGGTGAGAATTCAACCATAGATGAAACCATGGAAGCCATAATTGGCAACAGAGAGAAAATAATGACAGAGAGGAAAATATGATTTGGAAAAATGAGAACTCACACCTTTCATTGATCAGCAATGAAGTACTTATATACATGTGTGAATATGTATTAACGAATCTGTAGAAAGAGAAAATATCTAACTAACTAATTATCTCTAACCGACTATGACATCACTAACTAACTGCACTAACTAACAGAAAAATGGAATCTAACTAACTGAATGTCATAATTAATATACATTTTAATCATGATGGTTAATACCCCTCCTCAAGTTGGAGGTGATGATTTCACTGCCAACTTGTGTAAAATGGCTGAATGTTTGACACCAGGGAGAGCCTTGGTAAGAATGTCAGCAAGTTGGTCAGAGGTGGACACATGGTGCAGAGAAATGAGCCCCTCCTGAAGCTTATTGCGCACAAAGTGACAATCCACTTCAATGTGTTTAGTTCTCTCATGGAACATAGGATTACGAGCAATGTATATAGCAGATTGACTGTCACAGTAAACAGCAATAGGAGAAGAGATAGGAACAATCAATTTAGTAAGCAACCTGTGAAGCCAAGTCAACTCTCCCACAACCTTTCTGAGTGATCTATATTCTGCTTCAGCTGACGATAGGGAAACAGCCTCTTGTTTCTTGGATTTCCAGCTGATGGGGCTGTTCCCAAGTAATACTAAATAGCCACTGACTGATCTCCTTGAGTCTGGACAGGATGCCCAATCTGAGTCACAAAAAGCTTGAACTGTACAGTCAGGGTCTTTAGATAAGTGTACTCCCAAAGTAGGATCCTTCTTTAGGTATCTAAGAAGGTGATAAGCTGCTTGTAGATGAGGAGCTCTAGGATCTTGCATGAACTGACTCAATTGTTGAACACCGAAGGCTATGTCCAGTCTGGTATTAGTAAGGGAGTTCAACTTGCCTATCAACTTTCTATAGAAGGTGGGATCAGATAGAGGAGGACCTTCCTTGGCTCTTAGTTTGACAATAGGATCTAGTGGTGAAGACAGAGGTGCATAATTAAAGCAATCATATTCTTTGAGTAAGTCCAAAACAAACTTTCTTTGTGAAATAAGAACCCCCTCTGTTGTGTCAAGTATCTCTAAGCCCAGAAAATAATGGAGTCTGCCAAGATCCTTGATCTTGAAAGTGTTGTGGAGATACACTTTTAGTTGTACAATTTCAGTTGTATCTGTGCCTGTCAAAATAACATCATCTACATATACGGCAACAAACACTACCAAGGGTCCTGCCTGAAATGACCCAAAAAGTTCTTAAAAATGTGCTTCGGAAGTTACCGGAAACTTGTTTAGCTATATCAAAAAAAATTCGTTTCGTTTTTCGAAAATCCGACTTCATATTCTTGTTTAGGGGGTTAAATTGAGTGGAAAATGGGTCTAACCCAAATTTTAGAGCAACCGTATCAAAATCCGAAATTTCCAAGTGAAGCCTTTTTCGAGGGTCTACTTTGGAGGGTCATATCTCCTAGCACACAAATAATTGGGTGGCCCATAACATATTCATGGAAAGCCCTTTGAGTTAGCTACCTAACGCACTTCGTTTCACCTCATTCGGAGTTCGGACGAAGAAGTTATGCCCATTTTCGTAAAATCTGTCCGGCAGGAAATGCAAATTTCCAGTGACCGAAATTACTGTTCACCCGCCTCATTTTTTTTTTCTAAGTGTTGGACCATTTTTCTAAAGGGTATATGTTATTTCCTATATACCATTAGTTCAATTCTCATCTCTAAAACATTTCCCAAAACACCTCTCCCATACTTAGACACATTTTCTCTCAAGTTCCTCAAGAACCCTAATCTAAAACCTTCCTCAAGATTGAAGAGACTCTTGCTCCAAGTTCCAAGCTTCCATTGAAGACACTCTCAAGACCTTCATAAGAACTCAAGGTATGTGGTGTTGAACTCATGGGTCCTTCCACCTATAGTGTCTAGACTCTATTCTACTCACTAATTCATTATTTAAGTTAAGATTCATAAATTAGT
Organism: Solanum stenotomum; assembly: GCF_019186545.1. Lineage (NCBI taxonomy): Eukaryota > Viridiplantae > Streptophyta > Magnoliopsida > Solanales > Solanaceae > Solanum > Solanum stenotomum. Next base: position 633,928 of record NC_064284.1, on the reverse strand, counting down.
CTTGTTCTTTGTAGTAATTTCCTGCACATTGAATTTTAAACATGAAAAGTGATTGTTTTGAGCATGTTGTGACTCTAGAACTTGAATCTAAATTTGGAATGGATGTGGAGATTTTCATATGGTATTGTGGGTGTTAAAAAGGGTGTTGTTGTAGGTTGTTCATTGGTTTGGCTGCATAATTACTACCATATTTTCCATGCTCTTTGATTCCACTACATGCCTTCAAGGTGTTTGACAAAATGTCCAACCATGGAGAATTGATGAATCGATGCTTTAAAGCTTGAGTTATGAGATGTATGGCAATCCAGAGATGTGTTGATGACAAACTAAGCTTGTGTATATGTTCATTCCATACGTGAGATTGCATTAGAGCCTAATGGGAATTTCCTATATAAAGTGTTGCATGACCATGCCCGGTCCGGGGGAAAAGAACCGGACAACCATGTGAGAGGTTTATATCTCACCACCTAGGATGCTTGGGGTGTGACCAACATCAACCATGTGAGAGGTTTATATCTCACCACCTAGGATGCTTGGGGTGTGACCAACATCAACCATGTGAGGGGTTTATACCTTGCCACCAGGGTGTCCGGGTGTGAACGGCATCCCCCATCCTAAGTTGGGGTTATAGATTGGTTGGATCATGCATACACATATGATATCTACTATTAGTATAGATTTACTTAAACATGTTTTGACTTCACTTTGATCATGCATCCTCATATTGTTATTCATAATGCCTATGAAACTATTTCTTGTATTTCGATTGTGTCCTTGTCTATTGTTGTGTTGCACCCCACATACTTAGTACATTCCAAGTACTAACACATATTTTGCCTACATGATGTCACCATGTAGGGACCGGAGCTACTCTTGATCCTTCTCTCCATTCACGTGGCTAGTACGGCGCTTATCCGAGTTTGTTGGTGAGTCCACAATGATTCGAGGGCTATGTTATGTTTCCTACTCCTATGTTTTGAGACTTTAGCTTGCAATTGTATTTTAACTATGAGGGGAGCCGGTAGTATGTCATGGCCCCCGTCCTATCTATGTATGTAGAGGTGTGCGTTGGACAAGTATTTTGTAAATGAGCTTGACTCTTGTTCTATGATGTCATTTTGAAATGGTTTGCCCTTAGTCCCTATTTCCCGTTAATTAATGTTGAATGTATTTCCGCGACCGATGAAGTGTGATGACAAGTTTGAGAGGCTTGTTTAGGGTCCCTTCGGGTTCCTCATTCGCCATGTCACGTCTAGGCCCTAGGCTTGGGTCGTGACACTGCCTTCCTGTAAAACAATGAGTGATCATAATGTGAGTGTGTGTAACCCCTGAGTGATAATGCCTCAGTCAATTTGGCATACCACTGCCTACTTGCCTGTTTGAGACCATAGAGCGACTTATTTAGCTTACAAACCAGTCCTGGATTAGGTATCTCAAGACCTGGAGGCACTTTCATATACACCTCTTCGTGAAGATCTCCATGAAGGAAAGCATTATTAACATCAAGTTGAAACATACCCCAACCTTTCTTCACAGCACATGCTACTAAGGTTCTTACAGTAGTCATTTTAACCACAAGTGAGTAGGTTTCAGTATAGTCTATTTCAGCCTGTTGTGTATATCCTTTGACTACCAGTCTTGCCTTGAACCTTTCTATGCTTCCATCTGCTCTATGTTTAACTTTGTACACTTATCTACATCTAATTGCCTGCTTGTCTGATGGTAGGCTTACAAGATCCCAAGTGTTGTTGGCATACAATGCCTCAAATTCTTGTGTCATGGCTTTCTGTCATGCAGGGCTCAGTGATGCTTCCTCATATGATGATGGCTCACTATCATGACAAACATTCTCAACAAGAGCTTGACTGTTAGATGCAATGACATTAGGAGACACATGGTGGTGTTTGGTAAATAAGGCAGTAAGAGAAAGGTTGTTGGGATGATGTTGTGTGTTTTGTGTGGTGATGTCAACAGGTTTTAGACTAGGAATGTTGACAATGTAATCTTTCAGATGTTGTGGAATTTTGGTGACTCTATGGGATTTTCTTTGCACTACTGTGGAAGGAACATGTTGTGGTGGTGTTGGAGATGTAATGGTAAGGGCAGGAGGTGGTTGTGCAATGTGATCCTCAATGATGTGATCAGGTGGATGAATGGAAATTGTATCAGTTACATTGTTATATTCACTTACACAATTATCACATGAGGCTAATTCAGTATAATCAGGAGAAGGAATAGACCTCAAAACAGAAGGAAAAGAATTGCTTTCAGCTGACAAAGTAAAAGGAAAAACATGTTCATGAAAGATCACATCCCTGGAGACATGTATCTTCTTTGTAGCCAGATTCATTACCTTGTAACCTTTTGTTCCAAAAAGATATCCCAGGAAAATATGTGGAGTGGTTCTTGGTTCAAGTTTGTCTCTAAGTACTTTTGGGACAGTGGGGTAACAAAGGCACCCAAAGGATCTAAGTTGGCTATAGTTTGGTTTTCTTTTATACAGCAGTTCATAGGGGCATTTATTTTTCAGATGGCTTGAGGGAAGTCTATTGATGAGATGGGTGGCTGTCAGAACACATTCTCCCCAATACCTTATAGGTAGTTTAGATTGAAACAAAAGTGCTCTGGCTGTTTCCAACAAATATTTATGTTTTCTTTCCACCACACTGTTTTGTTGTGGTGTGTATGGACAAGTTTTCTGATGAATGATCCCTTTGGATAAACGAAATTGGTGTGTTTCATTGTTGGTAAATTCCAAACCATTATCTGTCCTAATGGTTTTTACTGTGGTATTGAATTGATTTTCCACCATATTTATGAAATTTTTCAAAACTTGTAAGGCATTGCTTTTGGTACTTAAAAGATGTGTCCAAGTTGACCTACTGTAGTCATCTACTAATGTAATGAAGTACTTGTAGTTGTCATATGTGGACACATGATATGGTCCCCATAAGTCAATGTGAAGTAGTTCAAAAATGGATTTGGTTTGACTGGTATTGTGATTAAAAGGTAATCTCTCTTGTCGTGCCATTGGACAAATGTTGCAGGAAAAAGGTTGTTTAGGAGAAAAAGTGGCTGGTAATGCAGTGATACTTTTCATTTTAACAAAAGGTATATGGCCAAGTCTATTGTGCCACAACAAGTCTACATTATCTCCAAAAGTGTTACTAGAATTATGATCAAACAAGACATCAATATTATTGGAAGTAGAAGTACACACAAGAGGAACAGAGTTGTGAACACTATGAGATTTATCTGCATTAGAAGGTTTGACAGAAGAAGAATTGCATGTTTTATTTTTGCTAGAACAAGAAAAGAGACTATTAGTAGGAAAACAACAACATATTTGACTTGTATTGATTCTATTAGAAGACTTCAGGCATCTTGAGCACAAGAAGTAGAGCCCATCTCTGCTATTACCAATCACCTGAGGCCTCTTCACTGAAGGGGCCTGCAACAGACACAATGCATTAGTAAACAAGACTATGCATTTCATAGAAGTTGTTAAGGAATGGACTGAAACTAGATTATACTTAAAAGAAGGCACATATAATACTTGATGTAAAGTGATATTAGATGTGACTGGTACATCCCCAAATTTTATTACCTTAACTTTGTATCCATTTGGAAGTGAAACTAGTATAGGAAAAGGCAGGGTTCTAATGTTGATTAGGGAAGTTCGGTTAAAGGTTATATGATTTGATGCCCCTGAGTCAATGATCCACAAATTAGCACTTGATTCAAAATATTTGCATGAAGGATTGTCAAAATCAGTAGAAAAAGAACATACCACAATACCTGCAAAGTTCATGGATCCAGCAGCAACACTGGAGGCATTATTAGCACCAGTATCTTCTCCCACATTTTCATTCTGGAAATGTTGCAGCAGGTTCATAATCTGTTCATATTGTTCCTTTGTGAAGCTGACATTTGGATGGTTGTTGCCTTGTGGCTGTTCCTCTCCATGAGTATTCATCATGTCATTTGCAGCACCATATACATTTGCCACCACTCTCTTCCCTTTGAAGTTTGGGCTTTGTTGTCTAAAACTCTGACCACCATTGTAACTCCCTGACTTGAAGTTTTGATTATTATTGCCTTGGGGATACCCATGCAACTTGTAACACTTGTCCTTAATGTGTCCAATCCTCTTACAATAGTCACACACTATAGCATTTCTACCACTACTACTGCCTGAGTAATAGTTTCCTCCTGAACTGTTATTACCACCAGCATAATTGCTATTACCACCTGCATAACTGTTTCCTTGATAATTTGTCCTGAAAGTCCTTCCTCCATGACTCTTGTTATCAAGAGAATTTGCATTCAAATAGATTGAATATGTGGGCATTCGACCAATAGGCTTAAATTCTCTTTGTTTTTCCTCCTGGATTAACAGTGAGAAAGCCTGTCCCATGGAAGGGAGTGGATTCATCATGAGGATATTTCCCCTCATTACTGTGTACACTTCATTTAGTCCCATAAGGAACTGAATCAAACGTCTATCTTGCTCTGCCTTGTGCATACCATCTTTTGCACCACACACACATACACAACTACATTGATTTTTCACACTCAAAGTGTTCAACTCCTCCCACAATTTTTTCATCCTCGTATAGTAGACTGTGATGTCTAAGATTCCTTGAGTGAGATCATTGATTTCCTTTTGTATCTGGTACAGTTTTGCCCCATTGGTTTGGTCGTATCTATCCTCTAACTCCTTCCAAAGTTCAGCAGAGTTATTCACATACTCCACACTATCTGAGATTTCCTTAATCAATGAATTCAAAACCCAAGATGTTACCATATCATCACACCTCTGCCATTGGCGCAATTGAGGCGAATTGGAATTTGGTTTCTCACAGCTTCCATCGATAAAACCTAATTTGTTTTTCACTGACAGAGCTTGCATAACTCCTCTTCTCCAGGATCGATATCCTGTTCCATCAAATTGAGCAGGGACAAGCATCATCCCTGGGCTATCTGAGGGATGCACATACAAAGTACTACTAGTGTCGTTTCCAGATGTGTTAGTTCCCTCAGATGTGGATACATTGTCGTCGACAGCCATGGATATACACAACAAAACGTATCGTGAATTACTTGACAAGAGAAGGAAAAAATTGTGATCGAAACTTAGATCTGAACCAGCACAGAAATCGAAATTCGCATCAATCGAAAATAACAATTCAAACAGCAATACAACTAACAGAAAACGAAGAACAGATCGACTGACCTTGCTCTGATACCATATTAAGAATTATACAGATGGTGAGAATTCAACCATAGATGAAACCATGGAAGCCATAATTGGCAACAGAGAGAAAATAATGACAGAGAGGAAAATATGATTTGGAAAAATGAGAACTCACACCTTTCATTGATCAACCATGAAGTACTTATATACATGTGTGAATATGCATTAACGAATCTGTAGAAAGAGAAAATATCTAACTAACTAATTATCTCTAACCGACTATGACATCACTAACTAACTGCACTAACTAACAGAAAAATGGAATCTAACTAACTGAATGTCATAATTAATATACATTTTAATCATGATCATTAATAATCGTTATCTGATTTATCCACGAATAAAACAAAAATAAAGATAACGATATAATCACACTACTAAATGAATCGTTATCTGATTCATCCATGAATAAAACAAAGATAACAATATAATCACACAATTAAATGAATCATTATCTGATTTATCCACGAATAAAACAAAAACAAAAATAACGATATAATCACACCACTAAATGAATCGTTATCTTTGATTTATCCACGAATAAAACAAAAACAAAGATAACAATATAATCACCCCACTAATTGAATTGTTCTCTGATTTATCCATGAATAAAACAAAAACAAAGATAACATTATAGTCACACCACTAAATGAATCGTTATCTGATTTATCTACGAATAAAATACAAATAAAAATAACAACATAATCACACCACTAAATGAATCGTTATCTCGAAGAAAACAAAAAATAAGGGTAATAACCATCGGAAGGAGCTGTTAGATCCTAAGTGATTGTGACTATAACGACTTTTCATGACAGCCTAGTTTGCCGACACTGTGTATTGTAATTGTTATTGCATTCCTCCTCCCTCAATCACAATAGTACCATTCATTCAAGACTTTTGATCGGAGAAAATGGTACTTGGTGGAGGGAGAAATGATACTTTCACATGTTAATTTCAAGGGACCCACTTAAAAGTTAACAGAATTTTTAACTTTTATGATTAGTTTTAGGGTTAAGACCAAAATGATCATTTTTTTTGTATACATTAAGGACTATTTCAATAAAGTAATATATATGAAGGACGAATATTATTCAATCCTTTATACATTAAGGACCATTTTGATCATTTTCTCCTTTTGAATGTGTCGACTCATAGGGATAAAGTCAAATATTTAACTGGAGAAGAATAAAATTCCCTTCAAGTTTCAAACCGTTGCTTGAAATTTCTTCGGGAAAACTATATAAAGAAGATGTAAATGGTGAAAATAAAAAAGAAAAGAATGTATGATATGGGGGCATGGTACGACTTTTATGCCTTTATTGATGTCAACTATGGTGATTCATTCACTAAAATTATAGATTCACTCATACCATATTTTCAACTTATATGTATGTATGTATAAAAAAAAGGACAGCGGATACCCTTGGTTACATGTTAATTTCACATTCATGTATTGGCAGAGGAAGATGGAAAAGTCTTTGCTTTAAAACGAGTGATCTTGGTCAGAATAGCCAAGCAGGATTGACGAGGAAGGAGTTCAACTCGTGTTATTTATTTAGAATTGATCAACTAACTCTGCGTGTTTTTACTCAGAAATTCCGTTCAAACCCACCCCGTCCTCCTTTTACATTTAACGGAACGTAAACTAGTATAATAAACACAAGAATCTTCCAACCAGACAAGAGGTATCAATTCACTGGATAGCAGATTTTGTTCAGCAACAATGTATCTAGTAACAAATCTCTCTTTTCCAGCCTTGCATTGCAATATACCCCAAAAGATTTGTGTTTCCAGCCTTGTATGTATGTATATCATCATCCTCTAATATTATCAACTAACCAAGCATGCAAAGTCTATTACCTCAACTCAAACAAAGGAAGATATAGTATGAACGAACGTTAAGGCAAAACACCTGCAGCTTTCTTCCTACTAGCAAGCATTACTTTTAAAGCTTTTTTTCCCATTTACCAACTTCTTGCTACACTGGTCGAAAAATTAAACTAAATCACACCATAGGAGGCTTTGTACTAGTAAGTAATTCATAAGGCTCTCTACCTATAAAAGCAATGGATTGTTTTACCATAAAACAAATCCAATACAGAATCACAAGCAAAAAAAAAAAAAAAAACAGATATTGCATCCTTGAGGGAAAAGATACTAGCACTTAATAGCAAAACTTTCTCTTCTTCACTTTTCAACATGGGAGGATGATTTACAGCTAAATATATATGTCCATGGCGACTTCATTTTTGAAGATGACAAAACATATATCCAAAATATCATTAATTGAATCTCTAAGTTGGGGAAACCCATAATTTCTACTTTCCTTTCTCCTGATACAACAATTGTTAATCAGCTGAAAGAGGAAAGACTCTAACTTTTATCAAAACCAGCCCCATTTTTCTTTCTCCAGAAATAAAAATCCAACCACCACCATCAGTAATAGAGAGTAACAACATTTAAGATTACACAAAATAAAACCAGAAAATTAAGTAAAATAGAAAAACAAAAGAGTGGGGAATTTCTCCGAACCTAAAACGTCAAGAAGAAGAAGACGAAGAAAAATGAGGAGGTGGAGGTAACAATTGATGTGCCTGATTACTCAATGAGGTAGTAGCAGGACCGGTGTGGGTGCCTGGGCTATTCTGGGTGATGAAGGGATGGCGCAGGAGCTGCGCGGCCGTCCACCGCCTGGCAGGATCCCTCTGCAAACAGCAGGCAATGAACTCCCTAAACTCCCTGGAAGCAGTGGGTGGTGCCTCAGGAGGCTGCGACATACAAATGGCGCACATAAGGCTGGCCCAGTCTCCTTGTCTCCCCACAGAGAAGGGGAACCTTCCCAAGTAGAACTCTAAGATGCTCACCCCAAGACTCCATATGTCCCCAGCATATCCGTCGTACTGTCCGTGATTCAGATCTGTGTTGATTCTCTCGGGACTCATGTAAGCGATGGTACCCACGGAGGAATTGCAAGGATCCATAGTTTGTGCGAGAACTCTAGAGACCCCAAAATCTGCAATCTTGACCTCGCGCCTGGAGTTGATTAAGAGGTTAGAAGGTTTGATATCTCTGTGAACAATCTTACGCCTGTGGAGGTAGTAGAGGCCGGAGAGAACCTGTCGAGTTAGATCGGAGAGAGGTTGTTCGAGAGGGATATGGATCCCTTCGAGAGAGCCTTTATCCATGAACTCAAGAAGAACTTGGATTTCGCCGTTGTGATCGAACATATCGTGACACCTAACGACGTTAGGGTTGTCTACATCTCGGAGAATCTCGATCTCACGGCACATCTGGAGACGGACAGAATCCTCATGGTTACCATAGATAACTTTCAAAGCATAGAGTCTGCCAGTGGGACGATGTAGAACCTTGTAAACAGTACCTCCAGTGCCACTACCGATGCGATTAACCCTCTCGAGCTCAGAGAAATGTAAAGGGGTAGGAAGCGGGGAGGAAGATGAGGATGAGGAAGAGGAAGGAGCGGAGGTTGGAGGAAGGGGGAGAGGAACAGCAAGAGCAACGTCACGTTGAGGAAGAGGAAGGGTCAAATCAGTACGACGCCGGGGACGACTGCGTTGTCCGCCGGAAGAGGGAGGAGGCATGGATGATGCGGCGGCGGAGGAGGTGGAGTTGGCAGCTGGTTGAGTAGGTCGCATGATTGATTGAATGAATGAATGAATATTGGATTGTCTGCAATTATATATATATATATATAAAGAGAGAGAAAGAGAAATGGAATGGGGATTTTAGGTTCTATCTAAGCTGGAAAGAAAATCGAGAGAAGGAGAAATGCAGCCATCCAAAGACAAATAGAGAGAGAACTTTCTTGGAAGAGAAAAATAAAAGGTAAACCTATTTGTATATGCATTTGTATTGGGTGGATGAGTAGGTCATTAGGGTCTCACGCTAAATCCTACTATTAGCATCTCATTAACAAATACTAATCAAATTGTTTATTCATTCACCTTACTTACCAAAGAACATTTTAACCTTAAACTTATTGGGTGTATTTGGTAAAAAAGGAAAATAAATGAATTTCTTGCTTGCTTTCATGCGATCTAGAAAAATATTATAGGATAGTAGAAAATCCAAGTCAGCATAGGGTTCGGGGCGGAAGAATTGAGTTTGTCAATTACTTACTATAATTTTTTTCCTTTCGTCTATTTTATGAGTGGTTAATTCCTTCTAGTGGGAATGGGGAGGAGACTTACTTTCATATTTTTAGTTTTAACTTATATTTCACTTAAAATCAAAACGTTTTGTATTATAAAAATATCAGTAGTATTCTTTTTTCTTGTCTAACATATTTAGTTCATTCAAAAAATTCAGTGTTACATAGTCCCAAAAGCAAATTTTAGGATTGAAGCTTAAATAATTAGTTTAAGTTACTTAAATTTAGGCATATTTATGTAATAATTGGTCATACCGCATCACTCCAAAGCTCTTTGTCTGACTTTTGAACTTAATATTTGGAATTTAGTTTTGTAAAACTGAAAATGGGAAAGAAGTCTTATAGTATTGCTCAAGATCCAATGATTTGTTTAAAATCAAATGAACTGGAGACAATTGTTGATTAGCATGAATCATTACGTTGCCAAATACACAATTACAAGGTTTTCTCAACTCATTCAAATTGAATGAATGTTTCAATTATTCATTTCTTGACACAAAACCGATATCTCACTTACTTTTTGTTATCCATTAATGATCTGGAATTGTTAAACTTTTCATTCTACCAAATGATGATAGGAATTATTTCATTGCTTATATATTCGAAAAGTTCATATTAAAACCATAATAATACTATTTACCAGTGCAAACAACAGCTTCTCCCATAATGTACCAACATGAGTTGTGGTGGGATAATTGAGATCCTTTCAATCTTGATCACAAGTCTCGGGGATTCAAGGAAAAAATCTTGTTGGGAGCGTTGACCTCGAGTCCTGCAATGCACAAATTCAAATTAGTTGGACTTGTCATCAACGAGACCTGAATGTTGTAGTCGCATGAAAAAATAAACATAAGGGACCAAACTACAACGGCATCAGCGTATTCATCTATGACATTGGTCCTTCATTTAAATATACAAGTATTGAGCAGGTTATCTATACTTATCACAAGTTTCAACCATAATTCTTTACCAATTAATGTCAATGATGGGAAATTCAAAGTCCATAGATATGAAATACTTCTTCTTGTCCCAAAATTATGGTACTATTTGACTAATATTCAGAGCTAAATTTAAATACAGTATTTAAAAGTTATACAAAAAAGTAGTATACTCAATAAGGTAATTGGTCAAAATTCATGTAGTTTGAACAGCCAATGTGTGGCCTAGTGATGAATGAAGTGGGTTGAGCACTATAAGGTCTCGGGTTCAAATCCCACCAGAGACAAAACACTAGATAATTACTTTCATCTATTCTAGAGTATCTATACTATATTGGTTGGTTCTTAGGAAGTGGACAATGTGGGTTATGGTGAAAGCGTTAAATGTTGGCATCTTAACAAAATGGTCAAGATATTATACTTACTATACGTTGCATTTGCGCAAATGCATACATGGAAAAGTGCTATCGTCAACACGGAAACATGTTGTGATGAGATAAGACAAAACCTGCAACTTTTTATTTTTATGTAATCATATTTCAAAAGTACTCCAGCACCTTATACAATTAATGCGGTAACTTGGAAATTTTGATATAGTAACGTGGAGTTTTTGGCTAAATTCATCTCTCAAATATAACTCATCCTTATGGTATAATTGTGAACAAAAAACATCCTTCTACTATCTCAAAACTTGCATAAATCATCCTTTTTGTTAACTACTGTTAAATTTTTAACAGAAAGAGACACATGTGTCAAGCACATGACTTAGCCCAAATCCCCACATACTGTACGATTGATTTCCTCCCAAATCCTGCCCGATCAGCTTCCCAAAACAAAACTTCATCTTCTTCTGAACTTAAGCAACCAGACAAGTTCTTTTTCAACAGAAGAACTGAAGCTAGAGTTATTTTCTATCTCCTCACAAACAAGGTAAAAGAAATAGCCATTGAAGAAATTTTGATTTTACCATTACTGTAATATTTTTGTTATTTCTCAAACTAAACATCGTTTTCATTCTCAAAAACATCAGATTTGTAGGTTGAAAAATAAGAAACAATACGAAGAATGTTGGCTCGAAGTTTAGCTGACAGATCAGTCACACCCAACTATGGTATTGTTGATATTCAAAACCTTTAAGCATTTGTTAATATCATATATAACAGACTTTTCAGTAACTTATACATGTTATGATATTAGTTTTATTGAACTTGTACTTCATTCTTGACTTTATATATTTCATATTATATATATATAAGAACGAGTTCTATATTTGTGTAGATCCTATTTCTAAGGCGTCCTTTTCACAATTAAAGTACATCACGGCGAATCATTTGTGCGTGGTCCGACAAGAGGCTACATAGGTGGAAAAGATGAATTTTTTTACTATGTAAACAGGACAATGATAAGCTTATCAGATTTTAAAAATATGATCGAACAATGTGGTTATGAGAAGGAGTCTGTGGTGTTCTGGCACAAGTCTCTTGTGAGCTGTTGTTTATAAAGATGAAGAAATCAATTCACAGTATATGGAGATTTTGGGGGGAAAGTCATGGTCTGTTAGTTTTTAACAGTAGTTAACAAAAAGGATGTTTATGCAAGTTTTGGGATAGTATAAGTATGTTTTTTGTTCACAATTATACCATAAGGATGTACACTAAGTATGGGTTATACTTGAGGGATGATTTTAGCCAAAAACTCTATTAATGTGCATACCAAATCATCATATTTCGAATCACAGTATCGAGTTCTCTCAACATCATAGGCCTTACCATCTCATTCATCATATATTAACAAGTACACAGATGGTTTCTCGAGCAGAGTGGGTAAATATGACTGCTTTCATTACACCAAAACATATTTTACAAATTAATTTAATTAATCGTGTCTGACCTGTAACAAAGTCCGCCTGTAATTTCTGTAAAATTCTTTGCTTATTGCCCTACGTGCCAATACGAGGATCTGTCATTGAAACAGGTGGACCATAAGAGTATCTCCACTCTCCACAAGCTAAGCACCGTTCAACCTCATGGCTATTTTGCAACGTGCAAAACTTACAAGACCAGGCCTTTGCTTCCTTAGCTTCATTTCCTCTATCCTTTGGGGTTCCACAAGCTCCACAAAGGAGGGCTAGAGGCTGCAACGGTGAAATGAATAACATCAGTTGGGGTGGGGGGACTTTACAGTCACAGAGATAATGCTATGAGAAATCCCATTAGATCGATATGTCTGAAAATGATCTCAATTCTGGCTAGGTGTCATTTGCTTGGGCCAAATTTTCTATTTCTTAAGGGATAGTGCCTTGTTGTTTAGATCACATGGTTGGAACAGAGCTGTATTTCAAAGAAGACTTATATAGTTCCTATGTGGTACAGGACTAACATAGGAAATAAAAGAGCAAGGATAAAGCCAAAAACATTACCTGATTCAATAAAGTGCACACACAACATTCCCACATTATCTTAGAATTTGTTCCTACAATTGAAATATGACGAGACTCCAGTATCGCTGAAGCTTTGGAGCTTTCACAAGGTCCCTCACTCTCTAACATTTTGGAGCCACACCACAGATCATCGTGTAATCTCCTTTCTGCAGCCATCGCAGCAGCTTGAATTGGGCTGAGTGCAGCCTTGATGCTGCTATCACCCCCAAGACGCTTAGGCCCCGATGGCAAAAGTACATCCAATCGTGCTCTGTTTTCTGCAGCAGCCAGTGCTTTCTGACGCAATGATGGCAACGGAGGTTGACGAGAAAACCCACCCAATCGTTTTCCTGGGAGATCAAATCCTTGTCCAGTACCTGTAATTCCTTTAGCCATAAGCTCCTCACATTCCTGAAAAGGGATGCAGGAAGGGTTTAAATTAGCAAAAAAACGTTGTCAGAAAACCAAAAAAGCAAAAAGAACGTAAGTGGTGCAAACAAAGTAAAAAGTATCTCATGCAGGCACAACCTTTCTGATTTCATCCAATAGGTTATAAAAGTCAGCATTATGTGGGCCATATTCATTGTGGCAGAGTTCATGAAGCATGGTATCAAGAATTTGAGCATAAGGGTAAAAGTCCCACTCATTGTTTGGCCGGCGCAATCTAATCTTAACTTCAGCACCTCCTCCTATGTTGAGTCCCAAAAGAGATGGATTGGCAGGACTGTGAAATCAGATTAGCTCATGAGCAACAAAATGGAAGATATAAATAAAAGCAGGAAACTCATTAAACCTAAAGACTCATTAGGAAATAAAAAGGCAGAAAGGAAGGAATGGCCAGTACCAAAATTCAGAGAGCACCTTAACTTTCCACTTCCGTTTGCGCATTATAGGTTGCACCTGTTTTGCTACATTTTCAAGAATTTCCCTCGCCTCATCATCACGCACCTTCTTCAAAGGTTTGACTTCCCAAACCTTGTTCAGATCATTAAGATCCATATAGGGTGGTGCTAAACCACAACTGAACTGACAATGTGGAGGAACCGGCGACATCAAATTGAAGTCAAATTGGTCAGATGTAGAAAAAAGGTAATTATACAGAATCAAACAAAGATAACACAATATCTTTTCTAAGAAAGAGATCATAGTGATTGATGGCTCTTTCAATCCGGTAAAATGGAATTGGCGTGTACCAATTTGGGTCAGATTAATAAGCTTACGATCACTAAACAAACTTGGTTGACGAACATAGTTTATGCGCCGCTAATGCAGCAGCTTGTCGAACATTTGACAAGCAAGGAGGTCAACCTCTTTCAAATATACAACATGGATTCTAGTAATGTAGTTGGACTCTTATGTCGATCCGAATGAATCATTCTTTCCACGGAGGTAAATCTTTGCCTGCTAGGCAAGAGGATAGCAAGTTCCAAATTTTGTCTCGTTAGGACATGTATTTCTATTACTATGAAATTCATAAATGAAGTAGTTAATGGTAGGGTTACCATTATACTTTTTGTAGTGACGAATCTTGTATGGGTTCCTAAGAAAAGGAATTTCTCCATTTTTTCGGGGTCTCAAAGGGGCATGGAAACGCATAAGAACTCTTGAATGGAAAAGAGATGTAACTCCAGCTCCTTCGGAATCAGTAGTCAATCCTATTTCCGATAGGGGCAGTTGCCAATTGAATTAGATTTTGACCATTATTTTCATATCCGTAATAGTGCGAAAAGAAGGCCAAAGTATCAATTAGGTTAGTAGTTAAAGTTCAATAGAATTGACACAATAATTATTGTTGTTTTTGGGTTGACATATACTTTTTTCGTGGTAAACTGTCAGGTGCCTTAGAATTTAGATTGGAGATAAACTAAGGATGGATAAAATATTGGATTAACATAAACAACTAGTTTAGTGAATCTTAATGTTTTACAAATGTCTAGTTCAACAATATATCTTCTTTGGTACGACAACAACAGCATACCCAGTGTAAATATATGTGGTTGCCAAGATTGGAAACAATTTTTTTTTAAAGTATAAAGTTCGATTATCTAAAAAAAGGAACATCTTAAGAGCAGAACTCCTAGCAGTATCGGACCTCTATCACTTAACATAATCTCTTAGCATTTTTCCCCACATATCCTGCCGTATCTTAATTGTCACATCACCAGTTAACACTATCGGTGGTTGGTCCTTCCTATTTCTGGTCCTACCATTCCTACCATTATTGTGTCCGAAACCATAACTCTTCTCCTCTAACCTTAAAGGCTTAAACCATCTCAATGCCCATTTACCACCTGGATTACCGCTAGTTCTCTAGAGTCTCCCTCGATTTGGTTCTGATGTGCTTCCTGTTCGATTTGCGGCACTCTTTTTTGAGGATCCCCCTTTACATTTAAGGTTCTGGAATGCGATTTGTCTATTTGGTACTATACCACATAGGGTCCAAGATCATGTCTGTTAGGTTTATACTGGATGTAAAAAAGAGAGGGGATATTTAGTATGGACGGAAGGAAACAAGGGGATCATACTCCATATGAATTTTGGGAGTCCAAAGCCCTATCATGGGATAGGGGTGCTTGGGATGCCAACTAGTGAACTCCCTCTTTGCAAACTACTTACTTGATCTTCAACTCATCACAATTCTCTGTGAAAAGAGAAGGCAATGAGATGAATACCCAAGTAGAGGCTCTCCACGACACAGGGTAGTAGAGGATTCTATACGGGACTATGGTGTGAGAGTTGCCAAAATACTGAGTTGTATTTTACAACTCAAGAAGGGAAGTAACAAATTGATGGTGTCATGTGCAACGTCCATCAATGATGGTTCATTAATGTCCATTAACTTGAAGCTTGAAGATATTGTCACCATTACATGCATCCAATTCCAATATGAGTGTGATCCATGCTCATATTAGCTCAAGCCCCTTTTTGTCTAACATGGAGTATTGATGTCTCACTATTACGTATCCCAGTTTGTTTTTTGCCCAACATTGGATGAGGATTGTGCTTTCATCTTTTAGTATATGTAAGAATTAACAAACGCTATTCATGATTCCAAAATTGCTTATGAATATATAGAACATCCCAAGTAAATTTCACAATCAAAGAGAAACCAACTGATAAACGATGATCGTGCAGAATAACTTTGTACGAACAATAGGGACGCAAATTTACAGTAAAACACAAAGGTTTAAGGCTTACCTGAGTCGCCGGTAAGTCGGAAGTCGGAATATGGGGGAAAACGTGTAGACTTTTTTGGTTACTATTCTCAAGAGTCAAGAGTGAAGAGACCTCTCTCATCCAATATGGGCCGGGCCGGGAAACGTACTTCCGCTCCAATTGATTTGGGCTTTGGCTCAACTTCTTCTGCAAGTCTCCAATATTTCAATTTAAAACTAAATAAGTAATATTTCAACCAGAAACTCAAATATTCATGGCCTAATAGTCAACATTGAATTCATAAAAATCGTTAAGAGGAGATAAAGGATAGCAAAAAAAAAAAAAAAAAAGAGTTGTGAGATGTGAAACTTAATAGCAATCAATGATGAAGAAGAGAACGATGGATACAATATATAATTAATGTGATTTGTAAAGCTCAAAAAATAATAAACAATTATATATTCAGTGTAATCTCACTTGTGAAGTTCTAGGATAAGTATGTACACGATCGTACTTCTATTTTGTGAAGATAGAAAAACTATTTTTTATAGACTCTCAGCTATAGTAAAGTACTATATCAAACATCAAGTATGTAAAGCTAATCTATTGAAGAAATCATCTTGAAAACAATGAAGAAGACAACACTAGCTACAACAATATCATATTATATATCAGAGAACATGATAGTAAGAGGGTAATAATAATACCAATAAAGAAACTAATCAATGTTAACTATCTACTAACATATATCCTAACTCTTGACGTTCATATATTTCCTATCTAAAGACATATACTTGATAAGTCGCAGGTGTACCATTTCGATATAATCACCTTTCACAAAAATTCTTGAACCTACACCTACCTATTATAGCTATCCTCTCACACCTTTTGTGCACCTTCTATTAGCTAATAAAGTGAAATTAAAATCATGAAAAGTTGATTTTGATAAACAAAATTACCTAATATTAGGTAATGTGGAATACGCAAACACACATATAGTAAGATGTGAATGTAATAAGAGGAAGACAATTTGTTGGCATTGTGAAAAGATGAAATACAATAGTAAAATGTGAAGTGTAGGGAAGAAATATAAATAAATACAGTAATAAGTGGAAACGCTCTTTGGGTGTCAGAGATGCATGTGATTATCCAACTGAATTTCCCACCAAAAACACACTGCTCTCCTCTCTACTACTCCAATTCCTAAGCTAATTTCAGTAACCACCACCGCCTTTCTTTCTCTTCACAACCCATCGCCGCCGCCCCCTTTTTTCTGATTTCCAAAAATGGCTCTTTCCAGCTCATATTTCCTCTTCTTCACCATCATCATCATACTAATTTCCTTTCCGGTTACGCACTCTCATTCTTCCAACGAAAGTATGGTGTTCAATTTCTGTTTCTTTTCTTCTTCTTTTTTCAACTTTGATTACAGTTTTGCACTGCGACATACATTCTTTGAGAATTTAACGATTTCTTGTCTAAATTTTGTTTTACAGGTCCAAGTTATATGGGGTTTGTGGCCAACGCGACGGAGTTCCCATCAGAAGACTATTACGACTACATCGTTGTGGGAGGTGGCACCGCCGGCTGTCCACTGGCGGCGACATTGTCGGAGAAGTACCGAGTTCTACTCCTTGAAAGAGGCGGTGTTCCATATGGAAGACCTAATTTGATGACCCAAGAAGGCTTTCTCACTGTAATTACAGATGTTGATGATTTTGAGTCCCCTGCCCAAGCCTTCGTCTCCGAAGAGGGAGTTCCAAATGCCAGAGGTCGCATTCTTGGTGGAAGTAGTGCAATTAATGCCGGTTTTTACAGTAGGGCTGATCAAGATTTCTACACTAGGTCGAAATTGAATTGGGATTTGCAAGTTGTAAATCAATCTTATGAATGGGTTGAGAAGGCTATTGTGTTTAGGCCGGAACTCAAGAATTGGCAGTCGGCTGTCAGGGATGGGTTAGTGGAGTCCGGCATTGATCCCTTCAATGGGTTCACTTTGGATCATGTTATTGGTACCAAGATTGGTGGCTCCACCTTTGATACCTCTGGCCGCAGATATAGTGCTGCTGATCTTCTCAATTTTGCAAATCCTTCAAACATTCACGTGGCCGTTTATGCAAGTGTGGAGAGAATTCTGCTAGCTCCATCCGCAGATTATTCTCCGTCTAAGCAGGCTGCTACTGGTGTAGTTTTTAGTGACCAATCTGGGCGCTATCACCACGCCATGCTGCGTGGAAAAGGTGAAGTTTTAGTATCTGCAGGAGCTCTTGGTAGCCCACAGTTGCTTCTCTTGAGTGGTGTTGGTCCAAGGCCTTACTTATCTACATGGGGTATACCAGTTGCTCACCATTTACCTTATGTGGGGAGGTTTCTGTTTGATAATCCAAGAAATGGTATCTCAATTGTGCCACCGATGCCACTAGAACACTCTTTGATTCAAGTTGTGGGGATCACTAATTCGGGGGCTTACTTGGAGGCTGCCTCTAATGTCATTCCATTTGCTTCCCCTGCTAGCTCCCTTTTTATCAGAACTTCCCCGTCTCCAGTTTATCTTACAGTGGCCACCCTCATGGAAAAGATTGTTGGACCGGTTTCTTCTGGTTCACTTAGATTGGCATCAACAGATGTTAAACTGAACCCTATTGTTCGATTCAATTACTTCAGCAACCCGGAAGATGTAGAGAGGTGTGTGAATGGGACCCGAAAAATAGCACAAGTGCTGAGAAGCAGAACAATGGAGATTTTCAAGTTTGATCAGTGGTTTGGCAGTAGGGATTTTAGGTACGTTGGTCCTGCTTTGCCTGTTGATGAGTCAAATGATGAACTTATGAAGGAGTTCTGCCATGAGACAGTGAGTACCATTTGGCACTATCATGGTGGGTGTGTTGTGGGGAAGGTAGTTGATCAAAATTTGAGAGTGCTTGGGATTGATGGCCTGAGAGTTGTTGATGGTTCAATATTCAGAGTGTCACCAGGGACGAATCCCCAGGCTACTCTTCTCATGCTTGGGCGGTGAGTGTTAATTTGTTAGTCTGACTTTAATTATAGTGTGGTGGAGAGTTTGATAATTAAGATTTTTGGTTGCAGGTATGTTGGTATGGTGATGCTCAGGGAGAGGTTCAGATAGTCGCTGTTATGTGTGCTGAACACTATCAGACTCTTTTTTCTGTTATACATTGCTGCTGCTTCTGTAAATGGTTTGTTTTTACTAGTGATATCTGTTGTAATGTTTGGTGCAACTTGTTAATTCTGTAAAATGCATGATGAGAAATGATACTCAAGTTTTTTGCATCTGAATTGCTATTACTACTGCTTGTTAATCCGGATCACAGTTGTGGACTAATGGATTACTATTTCAAATCAGGGGTGGGTCAGGTATAGTTATCTTTGCCTTTGAATTTAGATGAATTCTAACTAGCATAGAAGTAGTTGTGCTTATTGTTTGTTGTAAGTAATGAATGGTGGGTTGGAGCATGTGCTAAGTCTTAGAAACATCAATGGTCGCTTGGAACTAGTGATCAGGTTGTTAAATGATGATAGGCTTTGTTTAGTAAAAAATTCTTTTCTTTTCTTTGGTGTAGAGAAAAAAATGTCGACATCAATCAATACTAGCATTTGAGCTCTTCAGTTTCAATCGTCTCTTTCTCGTTTATGCAATAGTTGAACTTGTTTTGTATCCCAAAATTGAACCTCTTTTCACTACTCACACTTTTCCAACAAATCTCCTCATCTTCATGTTCAATTGGAGGCAAAGGTAAAAGATATTTCTCTATCCATTGGATGGAATCGAAATCCCCAGGTAAAAT
Organism: Solanum stenotomum; assembly: GCF_019186545.1. Classification (NCBI taxonomy): domain Eukaryota; kingdom Viridiplantae; phylum Streptophyta; class Magnoliopsida; order Solanales; family Solanaceae; genus Solanum; species Solanum stenotomum. The sequence goes on along the minus strand of NC_064284.1, from coordinate 614,178 downwards.
ATTACTACTATTGTTGTAACTACATGATGATACACATTACGTTAAATTACACTCCTACATACTTCCGGATTATATATACAATCCTTTCCTACATCACAAATTCTTCTATCTTAAGCTATCAATGATGAATCGTGCTAGCATTAGCATATCATAATCAAAAAAATATGAAAAATCCATTGAATCGACAACTAACCTTACTTAACCGATTTATATCATTGGTTTCAATAAAACCGTTCGACTTTTATTTAACCTAACAATTGGGATGGTTTTTTTAATTTATAAAAAAAAAAAAACCCCAAAAAATTCTCAAACTGAATAACCTTACATGTATGTAAATATAACAATATGTCAAATTTAGTGTATATATATATTTTATAACATTTTTTAAATATAAATATAACCTAGGTCCTAGGTCTCTGGTGGTGACTGGACAACTTGAGTCTTTGTTCTTTAATTAGGTGTTTAAAATTAAAAGATACTATAATGGCTACTCCATCAAACAATATGACAAAACATATGCAAGATATTTAAGATGAAAAAAATACAGCAATAAGGTTTTACATTCTTGACTTCTTGGTAAAAATTGAATGTTTCTTCAAAAACATATTTGCGAAAGAAATATTTTAATAATAGTATATATTGAGGTGACATTTTATAAGTAAAAAAATTAAACAACCGTAGCAAAAACGAAGAGAAACCAATATGATTAGAATGACTTTAAAAAATCTACTTTTGATTATACATTATAAAATACCCAAAAAAAATAGAGATAGTATATTTTTTTAAAAAATAACCAACCAAACTGTCCTATTAACACCCCGCACCCCTCTATATTGAAAAAAAAAATCCCAAATGTAATTCAAACAAAATCGAAGCTGAGTCGAATTAAAAGAAAAGAGTGCAAAGGGTCAACATTCCGCACTGGGCTGTGGAAAATGGTACGAGAAAAAAAGCAGCGCCATATTCTCTCTCGTCCACACAACATGGGACTTAGGAGTAATAAAAAGGGAAAGGTAGCTGCTGCTTCTGGGCCCTTATTCATTACTCGTGCCTAGTGGGCCATTGTCTTTTACGATTAAAATTTTTTTTTTCTTCTATTTGGTACTATCTCACACTCGGGGGTGTATAAGTCAAATCGTAAAGTCAAATTGAATCAACAAATCATATAAACCCAAAAACAAAAAACTGATTTATGATTTAGTTTGGTTGGTTTGGCGGTTGAAAAAAAAAATGATCACTCTTGATTTGGTTTGATATTAAAAGAAAAAAAATCAAACCGAACCCAAATCAATCCGACATAATATTATTTTATTTATAGATTAAAAATATTATTTATAATCTACTTTGTTAATATATTTTTAGTTAGTTTATAGTTTTCAATGTTTATATATTTTATTTCAAATTTGGGCTTGTAAAAATTATAAATATTTTATTTTGTATTAAGATCCGAAGTTACAATAATATTGTTATAGTTTTTCAACTTCGAAGTTAACAATTTACTTTGTAAATATTTTGTTTTGTATTCAGTTTGCGTTTAGTCTTTAATCTTATTAATTTAACATAATGAACGTTGATATTTCAAAAAAAATATTTTGTATCCATGTGAATTTTACCGTCTTTTCGAAAATTTCTATTCATTTAACATTTTTTAAGTTTAGCTTATCACACAGGTTAGTGAAAAGTATTTGATCTCTTTTTCAAATACCGTATAGTTGTAAAAAATCAAAAAAACCGAAAAAACCAAAAGATTCGACTAAAGCCAAAATTAAAAAAAAAACGACTTTATGTAGTTTGATTTGATTTTTAATTTGAGGTATGCTTCTAACAAAATAAAACCTCTAATTAAAAATAAAAATGAAATCGTATTAAAAAATTCAAATGTAATGAATTTCATATAAAAGTACTTTTCGAAGTGGAATTAAAAGTGTAAGGTTCGGATCGGATCGGCATACGATTTGATTTTATAAAACATACCAACTTTTGGTAAAGTGACTTTCATATAATTTATCAATATTAGAAGAACAAGATATGTATGGTTCTAACTATGTGAAATTAATTTATGTTAAATATATATATATCAGTTATTTTTTTAGATAGTTGATATCAATAAAATATTGCTCGAATAAGTATTTACACAAAATTAATAAAGTTTATCAAATCAGAAAGAGTTGCTCAAATAGTAAGGATCCCTCACTTCCAATCTTAAAATTATGAATTTGAATCACTAAAAGGTGCAAACTCGTGGGAAGAAGAATAAAAAAAAAATCATAAATAACTCATCTAATAAAAATAAATGTTAATTATGTATGATTAAGTAAAAGAAAATTATATTCAAACTCATGACATTCGGATATTTACTTGCAAATAAATTTTATGATGTATGTTTCACATGTTAAATCACTTTCTTAATTGCACATCTTTCTTTTTTTGGTAGAATGTCCATATCATAAAACCCAATATATTTTATTCTATTTTATGGACACATTTATATGAATCAAATTTTCTCTTTTTAATATAACTTTTAAAGTATTTTTTTTATTTCTTAAAAACAAATACCATAAAATTATACAAAATTTCTGCAGATTTTTATTTAAAGTGTCATACAATTTATGTAACATATTTGCTTTTTCGTTGAAAGCATTAAGGCGGGATATAATTTTGAGTCTGTAATTAGTTTACTTAATTTTCGATTTTGAGATGACGTTTGAGTTCAATTATTCAACTAATTTTATATGGCATGTTTGAAAGGACATCATATAGTTGAACTTAGTAAAATTACATTATTTGATTCGTTTGTCTGGTGAATAATTACTTGATTAACATAAAATTATTAGGTAGAAATAAAGTTCCATTTCACTAGTAAAATACATTAAATGTACAAATATATTAGTATTCTTTTTCGTATATTTTTTTACTAATTTTCCATTCTTGGAGGAAAAGGCCGATGGAGTTGGTAAGTGTATCTGTCACTGCATGCACAATATATATAATTTACTCATTTAGCTATGTGCTTACGTCCATATTCACCCATAAACAACAACAACAACAACAACAAAAATGGTCCACGTTCAGTCGTATGCAATGTCCTGTGAAAACTCGTTTAGAAATGCAATTTAAAATTATGATCTGAAATTAAATTAATATAAGATTATTTATTTAGATATATAATTTAAATTTCTTAAGTTATATATATATTTTTTCATAAGTTGTGAAAATTATTAAAATTTCTCAATTCTTACACAATTTTACAAAATGAGCAAATCATTATTCATAAATGAAAGATTAAAGTATCCTAACACGTGGAATTGATAACTTGCATGAAGATATACGATTCATCAATGTGGCACGCCGCCTTAGTATATTTTCATACTTTTATCTATGAATTATGATCTGTTTATTTAAGAATAAAGAAAATTTTGATAATTCACCACCGGCGTATTTTTCATGTTTATATCAAAATATACCGTATAAAAATTTTTAAATTATATATTCAAACAAAAGTTTTTCAATTTAAAATCATGATTTTGGCTCATTATTACATATCACATATCCAAGCAAACGCCGAATCTATCGTGGGGTCTCGATTAATATGATACTTATGAAAATGCTACTCCGTCTTATAGGTTTTTAAATTAAAATTAAGTCCATGTGCATTTAACTTTAATAATTTCTAAAATTCGTAAATGAATCTTTTGGCGGGACCCAATACAGAAGCATAACAAATTGAGGCAAGGATGTGGGCACATGGCATAAACTTGTATTCCAATAATATTGCAATACTCCCCCCCCCCCCCCCCNCCAACTCTCATACATCTCCTCATCACCCTATTAAGTCATTTTTCTTCGGTGTTCCGTATGATTTTATATATAAAAAAATTAAATTTAAAGTTTATTAATTAAAAAATAGAGGACTATACACAAATACAACCTTTTGGGATGGTGTTGTAAGGAATTAAAAGTTCTTAGTGAGAGCAATAGCGTTATATAAATTTTCACCAAAATATAAAGAAATAAACACACACAAAAAAGAAAAAACATTTAATATATATATTATACATACATAAAAAGTATTTAATCATGTATAAAAATATTGTAGAACAATCAATAATTTCTAGATTGCGGAAAAAAATAGTGGCGTACTCTAAGGAGTCGTTTGGTTTGTGATATAAGATATAATAATTTCAAAATAAAGTATATAATTATTTTATCTTGTGTTTGATTGAAGGTATGATGTAGTTCTTAGATAATTTCCGCCATTTTCACTATAATTGAGATAAAATTATTATATATATATAATGCTACTATTCAAAATAATTTGTTCTTGGTAAAACTTAAAGTTGACTAGTCAATGAATAACGACTTTCTATGAATACTCAGATCAAATTTAATGGTAACATGAGGAAGAATATTTGAGAAGTAGATTACAAGTATATGCGAATTTTCCAAGCGAAAATAAAAATAAAAATAAACGTTGTAAGGTAATGACAATGAGAATTTTGGCTACATCCATCCATAGTCGATGAAAAGCTAAATAACAAATGTCTAAATAGAAATATTGTTGATAGTTTTCTTAAAGATTTTTTATGGGTCAATGTTGATTATATATTTAGTAGGCGTTTGGATATGCGATATGAAATTGTAATATAAAATTATGAGATGAAATCAACGTTTGGATATGCCATTTCATGTTGATTTCATCCCATGATTTCATATCATGAAATGAAATGCCAAATTCTCCAAAAATCATTATTTGGGGATTTTTCAAATACAAAATTGACTCACAAGTTTATATTTTGTAAAAATATAAGGACAGAAGGAGACTTGAAGCACTTTTCAAATTTGATGGAGTTGCATCAGGGATCGACGTAAGTCTGTTTTTATTTGTCTTGGCGATTGATGCATTAACACGACAAATTTAGGATAAAATGTCATGCTTTTATGTTATTTAATTTGCAGATGACAGTTTTTATTAACACTGCTCACGATCGACTAGGTTAACACTAAGTTGGAGATTTAGAAATAAACTATAAAGTCCGAAGGGATAAGATTGAGCAAGACCAATATAAAATACTTGGAGTGCAAATTCAATAATATAATATATAAAGAAGATATGAAGGTGAAGCTCGATACTCTTGTCATCCAAAAGAGAGAAAATTCTAAGTATTTTGGGTCTATTATTCAAGAAATTTGGGAGAGTGACAAGGATGCCACTAATCGCATCTGAGATGAAATTGTGTTGTATCCGTAGTTTTGTGTGAGGAAAGTTCTACAATGGTAGTTAGACCACCTATATTTTATGGAGCAAAATGTTAGCCAGTTAAAAACTCTCATTTTCCAACTTACCGAGTACTTGACTTTAGATAGAAGGCTGTGAATAACATCGAGAAGAGTAGAAGGTTAGTGGGTAGTAGTATGTTGTCTTGTCCTCCGTCCATACTAATAGTTATCGTATTGCTCTTATATATAGTTTCAGGTTATTCAATTTCTGTTATTTATTGTTTTGTATTTTGACTATCATATAATTTTGTTGTAGTTAAAGTCTTGTTCCCATATTTTCCTTGTTGTACTTTTAGGGGTCGTTTGGTTTGAAAATGAGTTATGATGGGATAAGTTATGTTGGGATTAATTATGATGGAATAAGTTGTGTTGGGATTATTTTTTATTGAGTGTTTGGTTTGTTGTATTCAAAATAATAAATTTTAAGAACAATTTATTTGTTTACAAAAATGCCCTTCATTAATGTAAAAAGTGATATAACAAAAGGGTTGAAAGAGACATTTTTGTCATTTACCTATTTTATCCCGGGATAAGTTATCCCGGGATTACTATACCACCCAAAGAGAGAGATAACTTATCCCGGTATTAATTATTAATCCCGGGATAAGTTATCCCGAACTTGCCAACCAAACAACAAAATAAGCGATACTATAATTTAATCCCTGGACTATTTGGTATTATCCCTCACACCAAACGACCCCTTATTACTTAGTTTTCTGGATGCTTTAAACTATTTTCCAAAAAAAAGAAAAGTGAATAAGAGAAAATGTTTATGTAAAAAATTAGGAAGTTTGTCAGAAAAGTCAAGAGCGGTAAGTATGTGGTATTAGATTGAAAATACAAAATTAGTAAAAGTAATTTCATTCACCATTCTATATAAACAAACATGTTTTAGTTTCATTTTGTGTCCAAACCCCTCCTCAAAGCCTCCAACAACTTTTGAGTTTTCCAGTCAGTGTTTTCTTGCTCATAATAATGGCGTCCACCCCTTCTCCTAACACTGCCGCCACAGCCCACCTCAATTCTCTCCTCTCTTCTTCTTCCGTCAATCACAACAAACCTTCAAATCTCTCTTTCCTCCATGCCTCCTCAAATCCATCTTCCATCAAACTCCTTCACTCGTCGTCATTTTCACCATCAATTTCTTCTTCTTCTTCAACGACGGCGATTTGTAATGTCCTCAAAACTGTTGAATCTGCTGACATCTCCCTCTCTAGAGATCTTCACGGCGTCGGTTCGACTTCCAAACCAACCATTCTCGTATCCGAGAAGCTTGGAGAGGCGGGTCTAGATTTGCTGAGGAGTTTCGGCAACGTGGATTGTTCTTACGACTTGTCTCCTCAGGATCTCTGCGCTAAGATCTCGCTGTGCGACGCGCTCATCGTCCGTAGTGGTACCAAGGTGACCCGTGAGGTGTTTGAGGCTGCTCAGGGAAGGCTCAAGGTCGTCGGGAGAGCTGGTGTTGGCATAGATAATGTGGATCTGCAAGCTGCAACTGAATTTGGTTGCCTCGTCGTTAACGCACCCACAGCTAATACTATTGCTGCAGCTGAGCATGGAATCGCTTTGCTCACCTCCATGGCCCGTAACGTTGCTCAGTCTGATGCCTCCATGAAAGCTGGTACGTCTAATGTACTAGCAAAACTTATTTCTATCAGCAATTTCTATAGATCTGGAAACAAGTCCTATTTGCAAAATTCTCATTATGAATTAGGAAACGGATCGTATTCAGTCTTCATTTACAACAGAAATTTTAGGTGAAATTAAAAAATTCTGGTAGGTAGTTTTTTTTACTATGACTTTGATCTGAATGAATATTTGAACCTCTACTAATTTAGTAGTAATTAATTAGTTGGACTACTAATGATTCTATAACATAAAACGAAGCATTTGGTGCTGAAGTTTAAGGTTAGGTATTAACTAAAAAAATTAGATCATCACTTCTTTCCATAGAGGTTAGTCTTGTATTTAGCACAAACCATCTTTTTTTTACTTAAAAAGACAAAAGGGCATAGAAAGTTGTGAACTCTTTTCCGTTTTCACCATAACCACTTTTAGTCACATAAATTTATTCTGAAGCTTCATTTTTCCAAGTTTAGCCTGACTACTGAGAGGAGAAATAACAAGAAGTGGGTGGGGGCATTTTTGGAATCAGATCTGTTGGTTTCTGGGAGTAGATAGTCCAAGATTGTGACATTTTTGTATTCTAAATTTGGCTGACTTAGCTAGATCTCAACTTTGATTTATGGTCTCAATAAAAAATTAATCAATTCTTACAGGAAAATGGCTGCGCAGCAAGTACGTGGGTGTTTCTCTTGTTGGGAAAACCTTAGCTATTATGGGATTTGGTAAAGTTGGTTCCGAGGTTGCTAGACGTGCAAAAGGCCTCGGTATGCATGTTATTGCCCATGATCCTTATGCTCCAGCTGACAGAGCTCGTGCTATTGGAGTCGATTTGGTTTCATTTGAGCAGGCCATATCTACTGCTGACTTCATCTCACTCCACATGCCTCTTACACCTGCTACAAACAAGGTATTCAATGATGACACATTTCCAAAGATGAAGAAAGGAGTCAGACTAATAAACGTTGCTCGAGGGGGTGTTATTGACGAGGATGCATTAGTTAGAGCCCTTGACAGTGGAATAGTTGCTCAGGTATGTTCAGTTCATTCACTTCAGTATATTCCTTTATTCAATTAGTATAAACTTTGAAGCTCCAATATTCACTAGTCATCCCTTTCTTTCACAGGCAGCACTTGATGTGTTCACTGTGGAGCCCCCTCCAAAAGATAGTAAACTAGTGCAGCATGAGAACGTTACTGTTACACCTCATCTTGGAGCTAGCACAAAAGAAGCACAGGTACAATTATTATCTACGTTTAAATCATTTGCTGCACCTCCTTGTCCTATGCATTTGCTTTATTATACTCTGTCCTGCCCCTTGAGTTGTTGTGTTTTCAAAATCTTGTTTTCATAGGAAGGAGTTGCAATTGAAATAGCCGAGGCTGTTGTTGGTGCTCTAAATGGGGAACTTTCTGCTACCGCTGTGAATGCTCCGATGGTCCCTCCTGAGGTAAGCTTTAGCATTATTTGCTTATTTTTCTCTTTTAGGTTTCCACCCATACGAAGGAAAAGGATAATGAAATTCCTGCTTCTGTTATCAGGTTTTGTCCGAGTTGGCTCCTTACGTTGTGCTTGCTGAGAAACTGGGTAGATTGGCAGTACAGCTAGTGACTGGAGGAAGTGGGATTCAGAGTGTGAAAGTGGTTTACAAATCGGCTAGGGACCCTGACAGCTTGGACACTAGACTTCTCCGAGCCATGGTAACAAAAGGCATTATTGAGCCTATATCCGATACAATCATCAACCTTGTAAATGCAGATTTCAGTGCAAAGCAGAAGGGTCTTCGCATTAGTGAAGAAAGGATTATTGTTGATTCATCTCCAGAGTACCCTGTTGAGTCAATCCAGGTGCAGATTAGCAATGTGCAATCAAGATTTGCAAGTGCGTTATCAGAGAATGGAAACATCAGTATTGAGGGTAAAGTGAAGTATGGAGTTCCCCATCTTACACGTGTTGGGCCATTTAGCGTTGATGTGAGCTTGGAGGGTAACCTCATCCTTTGCAAACAAGTGGATCAACCTGGTATGATAGGGAAAGTTGGGAACATACTTGGTGAGAGTAATGTGAATGTGAGTTTTATGAGTGTTGGGAGAACGGTGAAGGGAAAGCAGGCTATTATGGCAATTGGAGTAGACGAAGAACCAGACAAGGATACTCAGAAGAAGATTGGAGAGGTGTCTGCAGTTGAAGAATTTGTCTTCCTTAAACTATAGTCAATATTGCTGGCTGATGGAAGGAACTTGTTATGTATTACCAGTATTAAGAAAAAGATAAAGTGTAATGAAATTTGAGCATTTGCTATGTGTCTGCTTAATGTGGGGGATTTAGGTGTTGGTCAAATTTCTTTCTCCTGTAATCCTAATACTCCTTAAAAAATTTCTATTTACAAGGAACACTTATTCTCTTTTACTCCACAATCTTTATGATGTGCTCTATTTAGGTAAAACAACAAAGGCAAAAAAAAATAGTAGTAAGAATAAAAGGATGACATGAATAAAAAATGCTAATCACGAATAAAGTAGCATCGCAAAGGCTACGGTGTTAATTATCAGTGTAATATTCTTATCTTCTTCTCTTAATAAAAGTATCATAATCAATCAAAAGAAACTTAATCATAAGACTACGGGCGGGCAGGGGTGGTGACCCAATTATGCCTTGTGCTTTTCTTCGACATAATGATGCTGTTTTTCATTTAGTAGTAGTAATTTTTATTCCACTTCTCCAAAGAATTTATATTCAACTCCACAAACGAAATTAAGTGATTTGACCTTCCTATTTCAAATTAAAGATCACCTATTTTAAGATACAAAAATTAAACAGTAGCTTTGAAATATGGGAAAGAGAGAAGCCAATGATTTTTTCAAAATTGGTTGAATCAATCAAATTGAATTGTATATAAATTTATAAGCGTACCTCAAACCTTGGTATACTTGGGGGTTGCAATAAATTTTATTAAAAAAGAAACATCAAATTCAAAAACCTAAGGTCATTGTTACGATAATCCAAGTACTCAATACTAATTTGTTATTATCTAAAGTTATAAACAGGAGTAGTAGTTATGTAATTATTAAGCGCAGAATTAAAAAAAAGTGATTAATTGTTTCTTCATTGTTTAAATTGACAATTAATTTTGGTAAACTATTTTTAGTATACCTGACAAACAATAGTGGATGGAGGGAATAAGTTTTAGCATCGCAACAAAAGATAGTCTCAATTTAACGATAATAGTGAAAATTTTACAATATTTACTTTGTATATTTAATTACAGATTATTATTTTGTCTTTTACAAAATTAAATAAATAAATATTTTAAAACCAAGTTAATAGAATAATGAAAGTCAAAACAAACTATCCATATTACAAAGGATTTGTCATTTTAGGATATATTATAAAGGAAAACGTATTTTTATTTTATGCTATTGTAACTTTTGAGTATTTCAATCTATCAATTGTTATGGTTGTTAGATGACATTAAAAAATCAAATTGTACCAAAATCAACTTTTTTTGAGATAATTTTTACAAATTAAATTTGAATCATGATATAGTAAAAAGAAAATAGTATATTTACATTTTAAAAAAATATCCGATTGAAGTCTGAAGCAAATCATTAAAGACGGTGCAATCAACCTAAAAATATTAGATGTATCGAAACTATATAAATAATAATGTATTTGGACAAAACCCCTCTCCTTTTGTCGTCTTTCTTATTATCCCACCCAAAAGTTCCCAAATCGGTGTTCTAGGGTTTAGGGTGTGGTTGTAAACTTGTAATTGAGCTAAGGATTCATTCGATTGCAGATGGCTGGTAATGCTATTCACCCATTCCACCAACAGTGGCCTCCAGCTCCAGCCCCTCCTCTTCCTTCTGGCCCTCCTCCACATCATCACCATCACTCAATGCCCATCGATGAGGTAAACACCCATATCAAACACTTGCAGTTTCTTGCTTGCTTTTTCCGCTACTCTCAGGTTAATCAATTACGGGTGCTGTCATTCATTTTTAGGTTCGGACGATTTTCATCTCCGGGCTACCGCAGGATGTAAAGGAGAGAGAATTGGTGAATCTTCTGAGGTGGTTACCAGGTTACGAAGCATCTCAGCTCAATTTCAAAGGCGAACTACCCATGGGTTTTGCCTTGTTCTCTAACCATCAATGCGCAATCGGTGCAAAGGAAGCCATTCAGGTCAGTTTTCATGACTCTTCTGGAGCTTTTTCTCGCCCCTGAGAATGTCTTTTTGCATGATCTGTTACTTGGATGGCTGTAGGGTTTGATTTTTGATACGGAGGGGAAGTGTGTTCTGCACACAGAGATGGCCAAGAAAAATCTCTTTGTCAAAAGAGGTTAGTTTTTATTCTTGACTTCTCTCTTTATTTCTTGCTTTTCTTTCTGTTTTCAACTCGAAAAAGTTATATACATGTCCTTGTGGTCGAGGTTAGTGCAGGAAAAAAGGGCTAATTTCTTTGGTTGAATAATGCAAGTATAAAGACTTAATACCATTTTATTCAGTGCACAAAATAGTACCTTTTTAGAAGCCATTTTATGTGAATGTGTTAATATATAGAAAGTCAATCGATTATTTGAGTACAATTTCTTAAATTCTTTTTAAATATTTATTATATTGACTTATAGGTACTTTTTATGTTGTTTTGAAATAAATAAATGCTTAGGGAGATTGTCACTTGGTTGCCTATGGGTTACTGTATTTTTTAAATCCATATCTGCCTCTGCAATCATAGTCTTTAAGGTGCTTGAGAAGATTAATGAAGAATTTGGTTTATTTTTAAAGCAGCCTCAGCTATTCACTTCAATCTTACAAGCTCAAGCTATTTTATGTGTCAAATGCTAGCTTGTGATTACTAAGTGAGATGTGTTGTGAACTGTGTTGAGTTTACATATATAGAATTGCATTGGCTGATAATTTTGAGTTTATATTTCCATGGGATTGTCTGTTGGAGATTAGGAGGCTATATGTACCCAGAGGGGTCAATCTTATTCTTTTGAATAGATGTCCAATGAAAAGAACTTGATAAACTTACAATGAGATTTCCTTAGGCATGGTAGCAGTGGAAAATTCAAATATCTTATACGTGGATACTAAGCATGATCTAAACCACTCTGTCAGAAGATTAGGGAATTAAAGGCTTACATTAGTTTTACATGTTCTTCCTCCCGCGCATGTTGCCAGCCAACCCACATTTTTAAGGGTAAGATTAGCAGCAGGGAAAAATGATTGTTTCTATTGTTTATAGACCATATTGGAAAATAAAATGTTTCTTAGAGCCAGAATAGCTGTTAATCTGGCAAACTGCTTACTCACATTGCTTGTAAATTTTCACGGAAGTGTTAAGCAAGGGAAAGGGGAATACTTTGGGGCACTTCACTGATTTTATTTTAATCGGAGGAATATTTTGGACCACATGAACTTTGATGACTTCCTCAATGTTGCAGCTTTATCGTTTTTTCTGATTTGTATTAGTTTTTATTTCACTGTTTGCTGCGGATTTTCTTAAATTTCTTAATTTTTGGGTGATCTCTTAGCGCCTTAGAGATAATCTGCTCTAGTGGTTTTACCCACCTTTATTTGTATGACAAAACAACATTACACTAGATTCTTCTTATTTGATTTGTCTGCAGGAATTGTAGCTGATTCAAATGCACATGACCAGAGTAAACGTATGCGTACTGGAGGTGATTACACACACAGTGGTTATTCAAGTCCCTCTCCTTTCCACCCTCCTCCCGCACCTGTCTGGGCACCACATGGGTAAGAGTTTTTTAAATGCAAAATTTTCTTTTGCATTTTAAGACAACATTATGATGAAAAGTGTGATAACAGTAGGAATTGATTGTTCTAGCAACATAGAGCTCATTTTTGAACTATTTATAGTCAAGTTTCTAGGAGAAAAAAGAAAAGAAAGTTAAAAGGAGGTCAATGATTTCTTTTATTAGTATCAAATGATTGTATCTCCTTTATTTCCAATCCCCCCCCCCCCAAAACCCATTCCCCAAGTACAAAAAAGTAAGGGATTGTATTTCTCAGGTATATAACTCAAGCTCCTCCACCATACAATCCATATGGAGGCTACCCTGTTGCGCACATGCCAATGGCTGCACCTGCTCCTGTGCCAGCACCAAGCAGTTATGCGCCTGTCCAGGTAATGCATGCATGTCTCTGCCTCTTGTCATTTGTGTTAGATTTGCAATGTTTTGTGCGGAGAGCTAAGGCTTGACTTCTTTTCCGGCATGCCTTCTCTTTTGCATTTCCTTTTTAGGTTTGTCTTGTTTTTGTTTTTGATCTGGGTTTACTATGGCATATTTGTTTACGGCTTAGATATGACTTTATGGTTAAGTTGGTTGGATCCGACTTCTTTCAGTATAATAGTATCTGTGTTCTGCAGATCTTTTTGAGGCTGTTACCGGCTGGTTTTGTTGGGACAGAGTTATGCTTTATATAGTTGGTGGATGTAGCATTTCTGCAGTATATGCTTGTTTTGATGATTAATGCATCTTGTATCGTGTAGTTTGTGTTTTGCTTTGTCCACTGATCTATTTTTTTCTTCTTCTTGTAGAATACTAAAGACAACCCTCCCTGCAATACCCTTTTCATTGGTAATCTTGGAGAGAATATAAATGAGGAAGAGCTGAGGGGCCTTATCAGCGGGTATGGCTCTGCATTTTGCTATTCCATTTATGCGGAAGTACTATTTCTTATTTTTATGTCTCCCGCTAATGCCTAATCTATTCATTTGCTTAATGTACTACCAGACAACCTGGTTTTAAGCAGATGAAGGTTTTGAGACAGGAAAGACATACAGTGTGTTTCATTGAATTTGAAGTAAGTTCGTATTATCCTGTACAAGATTCTTCTTGATTCATCTTTAGTTTTTGCGTACATTCTATGCTTCTTCCTCTTATCAACTTCTGCCCGTGGTATATGCAGGATGTGAATAGCGCCACCAATGTACATCACAGTTTGCAGGGTGCTGTCATACCGAGCTCTGGTTCAGTTGGCATGCGAATTCAATATCCTTTTTTCTTGTTTAGCTGTCTCATCTATGGTCTACTGGAGCTTGATATTTCAGTCATCCTTTTTACTTTGTTTCTGCCACTCTATTGTTTTAGCGGTCTGAGTCTGACTGTTTACTTGATAGTGTGGACTTGATGTTTGGCAATTATCATTATGATTGCTGCTAACAGGCCGACACCTTACTAACATTTTATTCGTGATGTTGGTTTAATCTTCCTCTGCAAATGTTGTGGCCAACCTTTTCATCCTTTCCCCATTCGTTTTCTTCCCTAGCATCCAAAATGAAAAGAGAAAATGATGATAGTGCTTTGTGTGCCTCTGCATGTGACATTTGAGAAGGGGCTATGCTTCTTTGAAAGCTTACACTTTCCTGTAGCCTTTTCCTAAATACATATTAAACCATGATGTATGTGAGAAGTAGATGTGATAATTTATCTAACAAAGGTGTGATCACCAGCTCATGCAAAGTACTCCTTTTAGGAATCTGAGTTTCATAAATTTGTAATCTATTGTAACATTCTTTGTATGACCATGTTTCTCCTTAATATTTAGCTACATATTCAAAGAATCCATTTGGGAAAAGGAAGGACTTTGGCCACCCAGCTGTTGCCCCCAATGCAAATGGAGCTCCTCCACCTCTGACATACTAGTAGCTGCAGGGGATGTATTCTGTTCTCTATGCTCTGCCAAATACAAATGCATCATGCAGCTGTTGCATGCATCCTTGCTATCATCAAGTCATGAGCATTATCATCTTGACATGAACATCTTTTTGGACCATATCATAGTTTATCCAAGACATGCATTTGAAGCACAGTCATCTCAACATTGTCAGCTTATTCAGGGTTCACATTTTGTGACATGTCATAAGATGCATTTAATTTTTGGCCTTGAATCTTGTTGGTCTGTGGTGTCGCATTGTATTCTACATTTGGGAATTTCTTTATTTTGTGTTAACATATGTTTTAAACCTTAAGTGACTTTTTAGCACCTCTAACAACGTATTATGTGTGAGTGAAATAGAATCTGCATCATAAATTGAGATCTTAGTGTGATTAGCATCCATCTCAACTCTCTCTGGTTAGGGTTGTCAGTCACTCCTTTAACCCCTTACTTAAACTGATGATAACGCTATAACATCCAGGTTTTCAGATCCTGGAAGACTGGATTGTCCTGGAAATTCTATTGTGCTTGTGTTATGCAGGATTTGTGCAAAAAGAGGGGACTTCCTTTTACTTGGGGATTGGCAATTGCTGGAGTTGCTTTATCCAGGTATTTTGTTCCTCATGCAGAGTGTGCATGATCGTATAGATGTTGATGCAGCACAGTGTGAGAAGATGGTTCTTGTTTGTTTCAGGCTGGTGTGCTATGTTTGAGCTTTCTCGCATGTTTCCTTTTTGCTCAGCTAACTCCAATTGCAAACAAAAGTTGGACTCCTTGATTTTTCATGGTTGACTGGTTGTGGATAAATGATCTGTAACAATTTAGAGTGAGTGACTTTGAAGAGCAATAGTTAGAGGATTTTGTAGGAATTAGTAAATCCATTAGATTTCTAAATCAGCCAGTATTTCTACCTTTTTTTTTAAAAAAAATATAAAGGTGATAACCGAATAACTTGATTTAATTGGCTAATATTTCGGAATGCTACATGAAATCATCATGGTGCAGTGCCTGCACTGAATATCACAGCCGTAAGTTTGATCAATGGTTGTTTGGTTGGAGGGATTGAAAAGATGATCTCCGCATGATTATGCAGTGTTTGGTTGGCCATACGAGATACCTTTTACCACTAATGCAGTGTTTAGTTGGCTATATTAGATCTAGTAATTTTTACCTAAACTAATGCAATGTTTGGTGTGTTGCATTAAATGATTTTTCGTATTGAGTTGTTAATTTTTTTTTGTACAATTGTTTAACGTATGTGGAATATATATCTTTAAAGTAAGTGATATATCTATGTAACATTACTTGTGTGGAGTACTATATACTGCATAATTATTGCTCATTTTATCTTATATATTAGGCAAGTTATCAGTGCCTTGAAATTTACGTGTAACTAGTAAGCACAGAAAATGATCCTAAGCAGTGATGCGCTTTGGGTTATAGTATGACAAGTTCGGTTGAGTAAAGTAAAAATTTATCCGCATTTGGTGTTTACATAAAAACAATGAATATGTGATGATACCCCGTTGCCACTAAATCGTACTTGGTAACCAGTAATTATAGTCACTTTAATGTATCAGTTGATCATGACAAATTATGTTTTGGTGTAAACAGGGTAATTTTTCTACATTTTTGGTTTCATTAATTGGCTACTTCGATTGAGTTGGAGTGTGCGCTGCTGTTACTATTATATCATCTGTTCATTTTTGCACATCCTTTTAAGAAATAATAATTGATATGGTGTTTTATCACAAGTCATAATAATTGATTTTTAATGTTTTGAAAAATGATTTGAGGAACAAGATAAGGGAATAACATGTTTTTACCGTGATTGCTCAAGTTAACTAGTAAAAGTGAAAATGTATTTCAAACGTGGTGGACAAATAAAAGTGATGTGCTAATTGGTGATTAAAATCCAATTGTAATATTGGTTCCAAATTTCCGTGGAATCATGATTGACGGCAACTTGATTGGTTTTTTGGCAATGTGAATACAGATGCTCTTTGGAAAGGAATTTATGGCAGGTCTCCCAACAAACTTTGAAAAGGACAATAATTCGAAGACGTACCAATATTTATTATTATTTATATTATAGATGATAAGAAGCAAAAAATATTAGGTGTGTCAGTTTTAATGAAGGGTGGGTACTACTTATTTTGAAGAAAATATTGAAAAGCCAATTCGGAGAGATATTTAATATTTATGGAACAATGGGAGGTTACATATATGAAGTAAGAATGCATAATATAATATATATAACACTTGAAGCATTATTAATCACCAGAATGGTAAAAGTTTATTGGTGTATCTACATTTTATTAATGAATGAATGTTGTTAGAGTGAGTCGGTCTTGGTCGTGTCGTGGGACATGGAAAATTGAGTAAAACAAGGTCAAAAAGAGTCCACAAACAGCTAAAATTGTGCCGGAATACTTCTGGCAAGTTCCACCCTTATAATTTATTACAGGAGAGAGGAAATATTTCTTTTAATACTTTTACTTGTCATTTATTTTTAAATTAGATTTTTATTTTTATCTGCCACCTTTACATATTAAGAAAATATAATAATTCTTTCTCACGTTTTATCTTCATCATTAAAAAATCATTTTTTAAAACATAATTTAGTAAAATATCTATAGCAATAATTATTTGTGAAGTCAAAATTTTACAAGTAAAAGTGAACGGAACTATTTTAAAAAAATGGTATGGTATGCTTTTGTGAATAAAGAATAACTCCCCCCCCGCTCTTTCTCTCTCCACTACTGATTAAGGTAGTTAAAGTTACCCACTTGTGTTCCCATTTCTTTTCACACTTGAACCCAGAAAATTCCCAATTTGTTTTCCCCTCCTTAAATTACACTTCAAATTTCGCTACATTCCACTTCTTTTTCTTCCCCCAAATTAAATCATTTTTCATAGTAGCACAAATTATGAAGATAGCTGTTAAAAATTCCATCTTTTTTTACTGCTGCTGTTTCTCTCTGTGGGGTTATGCTGTATTTGCTCTCACTTCTGATGGCACCACTTTACTCTCCCTTTCTAGTCACTGGATTGGTGTACCCTCTTCTTGGAATGCTTCAGATTCCACTCCATGTTCTTGGGTTGGTGTTGAATGTGATAACAACCACTTTGTCACCTCTTTGAACCTCTCTGGCTATGATATCTCTGGCCAATTGGGACCTGAAATTGCTTATTTGAAACACTTGCTTACCATTGATTTGAGTTATAATGCTTTCTCTGCCTCCATTCCTTCTCACCTCACTAATTGCACTCTTCTTCAGTACTTGGATCTATCCTACAACACCTTTACTGGAGAAATTCCTTCAAACATTGGAAATTTACACAAGTTAACCTACATAAGCCTCCTCTCTAATTCATTGACTGGTAATATTCCTGATTCCTTGTTTTCTATCCCACATTTGAAAACTATCTACTTTAACCAAAACAGGTTAAATGGTTCCATCCCATCCAACATTGGTAACTTGACTCACCTTTTCTTTCTCTATCTTTATCAGAATGACTTGTCCGGTCCAATTCCGTCTTCCATAGGAAACTGTACTAACTTGCAAGAATTGTATTTGAATGATAATCATTTAGTTGGTAGTTTGCCTGAGAATTTTGATAAGCTACAACACCTTGTTTATTTGGACTTGAGCAATAATAGTCTACAAGGAAGTATCCCTTTCACTTTAGGTAACTGCAAACATCTTGACACTCTGGTCTTGTCATCCAACACTTTCAATGGGGAACTTCCTCCAAGTTTGATGAATTGTACTAACCTAAAAGTTCTTGCTGCTTTTTCTTCTGGTTTAAGTGGCCCTGTTCCTGCATCTCTAGGCCAGCTCACAAAGTTGGAGAAGCTTTACCTTACTGACAACAATTTCTCTGGAAAAATACCACCTGAGCTGGGGAAGTGCCAGGCCTTGCAGGAATTGCTTCTACCGGAAAACCAACTGGAAGGTGAAATCCCTAGTGAACTAGGATCACTCAGCCAGTTGCAGTATCTCTCTCTATATTCCAACAAATTGAGTGGTGAGATTCCCCGCACTATTTGGAAGATTCAAAGTCTTCAACATCTTCTTGTCTATCGGAACAACCTGACTGGGGAATTACCTCTTGAAATGACTGAGTTAAAACAATTGAAGAACATATCCTTATTTGAAAACCAGTTTACCGGAGTTATACCTCAAGGTTTGGGGATTAACAGCAGTCTAACGCTGCTGGATTTCACAAACAACACCTTCACAGGTCCTGTTCCACCTAATCTTTGTTTTGGAAAGAAACTTGAGAAGCTTATTTTAGGTTATAATCATCTCGAAGGTGGCATTCCTTCTCAATTAGGACAATGTTATACTTTGACGAGAGTAATTCTCAAAAAAAATAATCTGTCAGGTGCCATTCCAGATTTTGTTAAGAATATAAATCCTATTTTCTTGGATCTCAGTGAGAATGGCTTCAGTGGGAAAATATCCCCAAGTTTGGCGAATCTTGGAAATGCTACATCAATTGACTTATCAGTGAATAAGCTTTCAGGGTTTGTACCACCAGAGCTGGCAAACCTTGTCAACCTCCAGGGTTTGAATCTTTCGTACAATGGTTTGGAAGGTGTACTGCCATCTCAGCTTTCAAACTGGCAGAGACTGTTGAAGTTTGATGCAAGTCATAATTTGTTGAGTGGATCGGTCCCATCCATTTTTGGAAGCTTGGAAGAGCTATCCATTTTGAGTCTGAGTGAGAATAATCTTTCAGGAGGTATTCCAACCTCCTTGTTTGCACTCAAGAAGCTCTCCAAGCTGCAGCTTGGTGGAAATGCACTTGGTGGGGAAATTCATTCAGCAATTGCGACTGCATCAATAGAAACACTGAGGTGTTTAAATCTGAGTAGTAACAGGTTGACAGGTGAACTTCCTGCGGAGCTAGGAAAATTTACTTTCCTGGAGGAGTTAGATATAGCTGGCAATAACATTTCTGGAACTTTAAGAGTTCTTGATGGAATGCGTTCATTGATATTCATCAATGTATCATACAACCTCTTTTCTGGTCCAGTACCTGCACATCTGATGAAGTTCCTCAACTTAACTCCTACCTCTTTCTCGGGAAACTCGGGCCTTTGCGTGCACTGTGATCCAGAAGAAGGCTCAAATTGCCCTGAGAATATCACGTTAAGGCCCTGTGATCTTCAATCAAACAATGGAAGGCACCTAAGTGTAGCAGAAACGACAATGATTGCACTTGGGGCACTGATATTTACCATTTCCTTACTCCTAGTAATTGCTTACATGCTTCTGTGGCGCAAAAGTTCTGGGAAAGGAGTTGCAATCTCTGCTCAAGAAGGTGCATCGTCCCTGCTTAATAAAGTATTGGAAGCTACTGGGAACCTAAACGATAAGTATGTCATTGGGAGGGGAGCTCATGGAGTTGTATATAAGGCCATCTTGGGTCCAGGGAAAGTGTATGCTGTGAAAAAGCTGGTGTTTGTTGGCATAAAGGATGGAAGCAGAAGTATGGTTAGAGAAATTCAGACAATTGGAAAGGTTAGGCACCGCAATCTTGTCAAATTAGAAGACTTCTGGCTGAGAAAGGATTATGGGCTGATTCTTTATAATTACATGGAGAACGGGAGCCTTCATGATATTCTCCATGAGACTAAGCCACCTGTAACATTAGAATGGAGCGTTCGGTACCGAATTGCTATTGGAGTTGCTCAAGGGTTGTCATATCTCCATTTCGACTGTGATCCTGCCATTGTGCATCGAGACATCAAGCCCATGAATATCTTGTTGGACTCTGATCTGGAGCCTCACATATCAGATTTTGGTATTGCCAAGCTTCTGGATCAGTCTGCAGCAACTTCCGCCTCCAATGCCCTTCAGGGCACTGTTGGATACATGGCTCCAGGTATGTAATTTTCATTTTTTTCTCACACTTCCTTTCAGTTAGCTGTCTCTTTAGAGATCTAGTCATCTGTAGAAAAATAATATTGTCTGTGTCTTGTCTGTTTTTGTTGACAGAAACTGCATTTGCAGCTACGAAGAGCAAGGAGTCAGATGTTTATAGTTATGGTATTGTCCTGTTAGAACTTATAACTCGAAAGAAGGTGTTGGACCGTTCACTCTATGGGGATACAGATATTATGTGTTGGGTTAGGTCTGTTTGGACTGAAACTGAAGAAATTGAGAAGATTGTGGATCCAAGACTTTTGGACGAATTCATAGACTCAAGTGTCATGGAACAAGTAATTGAAGTGCTTTCACTAGCTCTTAGATGTACAGAGAAGAAAGTCAGCAAAAGACCCTCAATGAAAGAGGTAGTCAAGCTATTAACAAGGTCAAGTTCGAGTATACGAAGCAAGTACTAGCTAGCAGGGACATGTAGTATCTAGTGTATCAGTCAGAGGGGGTTCCATATAAACGCCTGATGTGTTCTAGGTACTCTATTTTCCAGATTAAAGTAGTCCTAGCTTCCAGCTTTCTGAATCCATGTTACAAAATGCTCCCTGTAGGTTCAGTATCTTTTTATTGGTAGAGGGTGATAAAAATATATTTACTTCTGTAGTTTAGAAAGAGAAGGCGTGTGCCTTGTAGCTGTAAATGTTCTTTTCCATCACATGAACATGGATGAAAACTAAAGATAACTAACTGATTTTCATCTTAGTTAATCATATTCTCAGCAGAAAGCAGTTCCTTTTGCCATTCTTAGCAGGATCTGTTATGGTAAAGCCATATTGTTTTCTCCCTAGCTATTTGCAATTGTACAATTACTCCAATAAAATAAGCTTTCTTAAGCATTTTTTTTTCTTTTCTTTTTCCTTGTGAAACTTGATAATCATTTGTAGTAGTTGATAGCTGAAATCTTCGCATGGAATCTTATACCTGCTTTCCGTTGCTTTCTTTGCAACCTTTCCAACATAAACCTACTGTAAAGTAAGTAGGCGTTTGGCATAGATTCCAAATATTTTTCACTTTATTTGGAATTTATTAGGTAGGAGTTATGTTGGTTATACTTTTTGAAAATGAGAGGAGAGCCCTTTATTTGGACTTCATGAAGATGGGGTTGGAAAGCATGTTTCGAGCATTTCTTTTCCAAATTTGGAATCCAACTCCAAGTTGGATTTGGAAGTTTTATAACCAACACCGACTTTGAAATAAAGTGAAAAATTTTCTGGAAAAAAGTAAATAAATCTAATTAATGCCATGGATTTTTTTAATATTTTTTTTTTGTTGATGTGATGTTGCCATCTCTCATCAAATTTATTGGGGAACTGGGTTGTTGTGGTAGTGTGTGGGTTCATTTGTAATCATAGTGGGAGACATGGTGCATATTTATTGCCTTTCATTACTGGGTGTAAGCTGGTTTCCTAGATCCATAACAGGTTGCAGTTTCTACTGGGGGCCTGATATCTGAGTTGCGAAAGGTGCTAAAGAACCTGATCTTTGTTCTTCCCATTTTTGCTACATCTACACTTCATGAACTGGAATTTTGAATGGAAAATCTACTATACATGTATATGACTAATATATACTAAGCTGGATAGAAAATTATGACTGATGCGCAGCTGCTAAGATTCTAGTTGTGCATCACAGCATTGCTGTTGTAACCTGTCAGTGACATCAATGGCGGTGTTTGATTCTTCTGGCAAAATTGGTGCCAAGATGGTGGAGTTTGAAGAAGTAGCATTTGTAGGTATGTTTGGCAATGCAATGTTGTTGGAGTGAGTGGAAAGAATATTCATAGGCAGACTGAGTACCATTAGATTAGAGTTGGACAAGTCAACAGACTGTGATGAAGAAACAATTTCTGCTACTTCTGCTTTTGGATACTTAAACTGGGGGTCTCTTGCCATGGTAGAAGGATGAGATGAGAGGTCTCTTTGGTCAAAGTGTCGACCTATTTCTTTAATTTTGGACCAAACGGTACTTCTGGAATTCAAAATTTGCTGAAGAGAACTTCTGTTTTTGGTAACATAGATGACTATGAAAATAAGTACGCATGAAGATGTGATGGTGCCAGTTATGGCAAAGAGCCCTTTGAAACCTTGTAGTGAGACACTGACTGAGGTTACAATGCTGTCTGGACCATTACATGTGGGATCACCTACAGACCACTTCCGTTGGATGTCTAGCATCTCACCGTTCTCTGTTAGGTTGATAACTGCTCGAGAGACATCAGCCACCAAAGGACTTCCCTTTGGGAAAACCTGTTCATTTTCAAAAGACAAATTAGTACACCAGCTGCGGAAAGGGATGAAACTATTATTACTATATACTACAAGGGGGGAGTGGATGAAACAATTCTTAATATATATAATAGAGTATAGCCTAGTGGTCAATGAATTGGGGTAGGGGGGAACCATGGTCGATGAGGTCTCAGGTTCAAATCCTAGTGGATCTAAACCATGGTGGGCAGAGTTACTTGATACTTGTCCTCGTAGGAGGTAGCAGGTATCGAGTGGATTAGTCGAGTTGCTCGCAAGCTGGGCAGACATCATAATCATCATATATACTACAAGGAGACTAGAGCAAGTAGAGCTTCTTTTATGCTTACAAAGGCAAAACCGTCCGTGCGATAGGTAGGGCCGACAATGGTGTACTTGTCACAGTACTTTGCTAGGAAGAGTTTGGAGTAAGGAACCACATCAAAAAATGCTGATATGTTGCCACTCTTGCTTCCAATTGACAGAGCTTCTTCATAATCTTCTGGAAACCTGTACATCTTGATCTTTGAGTCCTCAAAACCCACCCCCTTTAAAATATCACATACAAATGAGCCTTGGTAACAGCCCACAGAATGTCCTTTCCTGATGAGTTCCTTCACATCTGCAATAGCTGGTCGTAGCCTCTGTACGGTCAATCTTGATGATAGGCTAGCAGTGTAAGTGGAGTTCAATATGAGTACTACGAACATCCATACTACTACAACCAGACGAGCCAGATTGCTCACTATTCTCTCTCCTGCAGAATAAGATGTCAGAATAAATTTAGTCAGGTAGAGTCATTTATGGGGAGATGAAGAAGATGCGTTTTCAGGGGATCAACTCACTGTGTGCAAATACTAAAGTGGAGAAGGGAAAATAGAAGATCATGCCAAGATGGTGAGAAGGGGGACCCCGAAAAGCTGAGCTTATTCTGTGTTCAAGAATCCAAACAGCTAATCCCGTGACAAAGAAAAATGCTATACTTGTGAGCCAGAGTTCCTTCTTCATGGGCTTCAAGAACGTCCACATATTATTGTCATCCTCATAAGTAATTGGAACAATTCTAACCACTCCTCCTTCTGCGAATGGCAGAGTGAAGTCCACGTAGTTTGATCGGTTTCCTGTGATTGTAATATCTCCAATGGCAGCATCATATTTCTGATTTTGCAGGGTCAAAGAACAGAAACACAATCTGGTAAGGAAAAAGAGGAACGACTAGCTGGATAGTAAAAATAAGATTCTGCTACCAATACTAGTTTATACTCTAGTTACCTGTAGAAACACTTGATTTACAAGATCATTGTAACTCCCTGCACATGAGCCATCCGGCTTCTCAAAGTGAAAGAAGTCGTAAGGCACAGCATATGGTAAAGCTGCCATCACTGATTTGAATACTTCTATGTAGTACCCACTAAAATGAACAGCACCTGTCCTCGAATCCTTCATCACATTCAAGTATTCCTCAAAACCAGGTCTCACTGCCACTGCAACTTTTAGCCTTTTACCCCTAACTGGAACTTCCCATCCCCTTGGTAGCACTCTAGATTTCCCTGGCCATATGATGTTACTATTAAATTCCTCCTTTGGGGTTGAATCAAATTTGTCGCTAGTGTTGTGTCTCACCCTTTTGAATCCATGAGCCTGTGTCCAGACTGCTACCTCTTTTTCTCCATTTCCAACAACATTCAGTATTTTATATGATGTGGGATACAATTTTCCACCAACGAGATGGAACATTCCACTAAGCCCTTTAAACCTAGTTGTCAGAATTGCTTTGAGAAGCTTAGGACCTGTTTTTGAGATAGGAAGTTTGAATGGGTCAGAAGAATTGAGGTCGGCAGTTGTGTCCTGATATGAAGCTTCTGGATAGTGACTTCCAACTTGCTCGGCAGCCATAGCTAGTGCCCACATAGTATCATATGCCCATACATCAAAAATGCTCACCATATCTGCTGATTTATAACCAGGATTGACGGGGTCAAAGATTGTCTTTTGCAATCTTAATGTCTCAAGATGGCTAGTCTTGGGAATGAGTGGCTTTACCCCCAATACCCCTTGCATGGCTTCCACAACATGTGAATTCATGGAAGGAAGGAAGTCCATAAGACCACTGGTGATGATCCAGACATAGCCCTCACTCATCATACCTATTGCCTTGGCTTTTAGAAAGAACTTGGCCCCAAGAGAATGCGACAGATGTGCTATGAATACCCTAGTCTGCATGGTCATCATCTTGTACAGCTCTTTGAGTGTAAAATCCTCATCAGCTGATACAGGGATGAGGCTTTTGTAGGCAACATGAGCATTGATGTCTTGCAAGGCATTAGACAAGTAAGGAACAATGCCATTACCGTAGTCTGAATCTTCATAAATGATCACAACCTGATTCCACTGGAAGGCTTTGACAATGGCAGCAATGACACCAACCTCAGTGTCATCAGTTTGGGCTGTTTGAACAAAAAATTTTGGAGGTTGAAGAGAAGGGCTGGTTGCAGAGAAAGATACTATCGGGACTTGAGCTCTCTCTCCAAGATTCATCAAGAAGTTGGCTTGTGTTGATTTTTGAGGCCCGATTACTGCATCGACTTTTAAATATTTCAACAATTCAAGACCTGCATTTTTTATGCCAAAGGAAGATGGATTAAAAATTTAATTCTCCTAATAAGGCATGGTTTACTTTCCTATTTTAGGGGTGCATACAGTCCATTCAGGCAGACCAGATATCATGATATGGATTGATTAGACTGGCTGCGAGTAAATTACTGAAATTGGTAGTTAGTGTTCAAGGCGTTTATCACATACTTGCTGGAACTACAAGTTGGAGGCAAAGTCAGGATTTCAGCTTTATGGGTTCTAGATTTTAGAACAATGACTTCAAGTGGTAGTAACTGGGTTCTAAATAATATTATATTTGATGGATCTTTTTAACACAAATATATTGTTTGAACAAACGCTACTGAACTCGATCTATTTCGTGTCTCGCTTATAGCTCCACCCTGGCTGAAGGTAGTAGTCGTTAAATGAAGTAAAAAAAGGAAAGGAAAATCATTGTTCTTTGATCGCTAGTATTACCTGATTGTTTGTTTCACTTCGTTTATCTTATTATCTTGTTGATTTTACTGCTTCTTTATCTTCTATCCTTGATTCGGGGGTCTAGTTGAAACAGTCTCCCTACCCTTACATGGTAGGGATAAGGCCTGCGATCATTCTACCCTCTCCCGACCCCACCTATACCAGGTATGTTGTTGTTTTTGTAGGCATGATGACCTGAGATTGATGGTATAGTGAACCTCAGTAACCCCATAAAGCTAGCAATTCCTGTTATCAACTACAGCATAGTGTTTCTGGATTAAAGAAGATTCTTTTGCTTCTGAATTCTACACTGATCCTCGCAGGTACTTCTTTTCCTATTTTTCCCTTTTAGTAGTACTCTATTGGACAGTGGACATTTACACATTTGTTTCTGACACAAAGTGTATAGGGATGTTAAAGGAAAAGTCTACTTACCGGAAGCAGCAGCATCAATTACATTTCTTTTGGAGTCCCTGGCATGAAGAACCAGTCTTGTTTTATAGTTTGGATGACTTGAATAGAAGTCAGAATGGGCAATTGTGAGGCAATTGAAAGCCCTGTGCCCAAGCTGTGTCTCCAAATCAAGAATCACACCCACTTGAAAGTTAATAACAGAGTTGTTGCCATCCAAGCCCCCAGAGCAACGCAAGGCGGAACTCATTGTAATAAGGAGGAGACCAACAAGAATGGAATGGAAGGTGATGTTCATTGCTTCTTCAAGGAGGTACTAATTGATTTAGATTAACTAGAGAGTGTTGTTATATCTGAGCTGCTTATATAGGGCATCAGTGGACCAAGACTTGTATACTAACCAAGATCTGGTTTTGTTGTATGTATATATATATATGCATACACGTCAACAATAAAAAATGCTGTGAAACTTCCTGGATATGGGGAGAATAAAAGTTACTGGTATCAAGTCTTAGTGATTCTCAAATCTTTACTATATAAAACTATTAGTATGTTAACATACCAAGCAAACAATATAATATAAAAGTATCAGAAATTCGTTATAATTTTTGTTGGCGTCTAAATCTCCGAAAGGCCAATCAATTCCTAGAAAATCATATTACAAAGCAATAATTGGAATTTTCAACATCATTGAATTTACCTTTTATATCTGGATTGGATGCTTAACTAAGTTTACATTTGTATTTATCTTCAGCTCAAAATTACAGCTTAGCTATGAGTATGAGGTGCTTAGACATCGTTTTTCTTGTACATACATAGACAAGAAGGTTAGATTTGTATTAGTCTTTGTCCCTACAGAATAAGGTGTAAATGTCAATTTCAAAAAAATAAATAAGGTGTAAATGTCAAAGGGGCATATATTGTGAAGACTATCAAGTATAGTAGAACTTTTCAACAAGTTTGCAGTGCAAATGGTGCATCTTTTTGTACATGAATTTGACTTCAGCCTCAGTTTTACTTTGAATAATAAAGGCTTGACATGACAGTTTGAAGACAAAGTTGTGATAGATAACTGGTAGAAGCTCATATGTTGTTTGTTAGAGCCTAGAGTGAGGAAAATCAACCAATTTTTTTTAAAGTTTAGATCATTCATTTAATAAATTGGCTCATCCATAATTAAAAGGAAGATGCAGTCATTATAGACGTTGCCAAGATTTTCATTCAGAATATTGAACGCTTTGGCTTTGGCACTATTCAAAATTGATATCACACATAATCCCTAATTTGCTTGAGGAAGAAGTAGCAGTACCGATATTGACATTTCACTTGACCAAGCCTCTTTATCATCTATCTCTCAATAGATTATTCATAAACTGAATAATGACGGTGCCTTTCCCTTTATTTTATAGCACTAACTACATAATCAAAAGCCCAATCTATAGTTTTATTTTTAATATTTCCAAATAAACCCGATAGGAAATGATAATAAAATATATTTTTTTATTTTTATAAAATCAAACAATAATCTATAACGTATTTAAATTATTTTATTTAACAATAAAATATTCACATGCTTCAGGCTTCAATGCTTATTTTAACATCATGTCAAACACATATGATTCAAATTATATTATTAGTTTAATAGTATTCTTATTCTACTTTAAAAATTATCCAAAGGGATAGATTAAAATTAATTATAAATGTCAGTATATTAATAATTTTTATAAAATGATACGAAGCAACAAAGTCTGTTGAAAGAATTCATTTTATTGGTGTTTAACAAACAAAGTAATGACCTACAACCATATCATTCTTTACAAAGTAAAAAAATAATAATTCTAAAATGATTTGTATATATGATCAACGAAGATTTTACCTCAGAATTAAGACTAACAACTATTAACGTAAGTGAATATGTTGACGCGATAAAAAAGAAAAAAAAATAAATGCAAAAAATGAGCAATGCTTGACACTATCATATTGTGTGTTGATTTATCAGGTGCTCCATTACTGGCGTTGTTGGCTAGGACGTTGACAAGAATGATGGAGGTAATTTTGTTGAAATTTGATTTTAGTTAACTTTTAGCAAAATAAGTTGTCTAGTTTAAGATGAACTTGAATTATGAATGTTGTTGAGATATTTTAGGTTGTTTTAATTTCAAATTATGTTGGCTATTTGATATGGGGGGCAGAGTAATTTTTTATAGTTAAATGCAGTCGTTCGATTCTCATTATCCCCTTATAATCAGAAAGATGAGGCACAGAAAAGGTTAACAAGTGAGAAATGATAAAACTGCACAATTAGTTGGTAATATGTACTTTACAGAAGCCGAAAAAAAGGAAAATTATCTTCAGTTCAGTTATGCAGATGGATGGACTACTCCTGAGTGTTGTGCAGAAGACATGTCTTCCAAATGAATCGCTCCACTGGCATCTTCTGGTGCAGACGACACTATTTCATGACTTCTTGGCAAATCTGTTGGTTGGATAGAATTTTCTGAACAAATAATTGTAGCTTCTGGAAGTTTATCTTGTGGTGACAGTCCAGATGATAGAGATCTCTCATCAAAATGTCTGCAAATAGCTACAACTTTTGACCAAATTGTGATTGGTGAATTCGAGATTCTCCCATGGAAATCTCTATACCTGTAGAGGTAACTGGCTATGAAAACGAGGAGGCATATTGCTGTAACTCCTCCAGTAATGGCAAAAAGGCCTTTGAAACTCTGCAACGAGATCGTGATTGAGTTCATACTCTCTTCTTGTCCTGCACAGGTTGGTTCATTCCTCAACCAATTTTGCTCCATTTCCAGTATCTTCCCATTCTCTGTTAGTTCGATGACCGCACGAGACACATCAGCAACTAAAGGAGATCCTTTAGGGAAAGCCTGTTTGATTTTCGGAGTAGCATGAGATACTCATTTGCAGCACAAAACACATTCGCTCTAACAGAGAAATGTCAATGTCTGTTGGAGCTTTAAGCACAAACTTTGACGAAGAAAAATACTAACTATTTGAGCAAGAGAACTAAAACAAATATGTGAAGTAAAAATCTCATCAATCAGAACATGTGCTTTTTAATTAGTTATTCTTTAAGCTAGTTTTTTTATACTAAAATTTTATTTGTCATTCCTAATAATAAAAATCCAATAGTACTACTGTTTGTTAACAATCAATGTATTGTATTGTCTAGTGCTGCCTTGTTTAAAACAAAGCCTATGGACGATGAGGCCCATGCCTTAGCACCTATAGTAAAACTTCACTCAAGGGAGATCAAAAGGTCTTACAAAGGCAAAGCCGTCAGTGCGATGGGTAGGCCCAACTGTCATGTATTTGTCACAATGATTGGATAGGAAGAGCTTGGAGTAGGGAATGACGTCATAGAATGCTGATATGCCACCATTTTTACTTCCTCTAGACAAGGCTTCATCACAGTCATATGGGGAAGTGAATGTCCTAATCCTGGACCCCTCAAATCCTTGTTTTTTCAAGAAGTCCACTATGAATGAGCCTTCTTGGCAGCCCACAAATTCTCTTTTCTTGATGAGTTCACCGACATCTGTGATTGATGGTTGAAGCCTTTGTACGGTTAATCTTGACGATAAGCTTGCAGTGTAAGTGGAGCTCAGGATGAGTATGACAAACATCCATACCACTACAACCAGTCGAGCTAAATTGTTCACTATTTTTTCTCCTACAATGCAAGCAGATAATACATACATATTCATGAGTCTTATACTCTATTATAGAACAAAATAAAAAAAATGAAAGATTAAGTTACTACTCACGGTGTGCAAATACTAGTGTTGAGAAGGGAAAGTAGAAGATCATGCCAACATGCTGAGAAGGAGGTCCCCGAAAGGCAGAGCTTACCCTATGTTCAAGTATCCAGACTGTCAGACCCGTGAGAAAAAATAATGCTATACTTGTGAGCCAGAGTTCTTTCTTTAGGGGCTTTAGGAAAGCCCATATATCGTTGACATCTTCGTACGTGGTTGGCACAATGGTAAGAACTCCTCCTTCTGCAAATGGCAACGTGAAGTCCACATATTTTGATCTGTTCGCTGTGATAGTTATATCTCCAATTGCAGCATCATAGTTCTGCATTCATTGCATCATTGCAGATTGAAGTTAGTAATGAAAAATATAGTCTTGAAGACACCTAAGTCCGACTAGCTTACCCCAAGAAACACTTGGTGAATAAGATCATTATAAGTTCCTGCACTAGAGCCATCAGGATATTCGAAGGGAACAAGCTCATATGGCACAGCATATGGCAACGCTTCCATGACAGATTTGAACACGTCTATGTAGAATCCACTGATGCGGGCATTAGCCTGACCATCCCTTGTGACTCTAATGAAATCTGTGAAACCAGCTTTCACTGGCACTCCAATTTTTAATTTTTTACCAGACATTGGAACTTCCCAGCCCTTGGGCACAACTGTTGAATCACCAGGCCATATGATACTCCTGATATATTCCCTGGAGTTTGTATGATTAGTTGTGGTACTGTTCATGTTCAGTTCCCTCCTAATTCCATGTGATGGAATCCATATTCCGACTTTCTTCTGTCCACTTCCAACCACATTAATTATCTGATAGGATGATGACTCCATCTTACCATCTACAAGGTGGAACTTCCCAGAAAGCCCCTCAAATTTTGTCTCTGACATTGCTTTTAGAAGTTGTGGGCCGACTCCTGACGTTTTAAAATTGAAAAGGTCTGAAACATTGAGATGAACACTTGAATTCCCTAAAGCCTTTGGTGTCTCTTTTAATTCAACTCTTTCTGCAGCCATAGCCAGTGCCCACAATGTATCATATGCCCACAGACCAAAAATGCTCAAATCTGCTGGTCCGATGCCAGGACTTTTCTCTAAGGATTTTTTCTTCAATCTATTGGCGAAAGAGTTGAGCTGTTCAGATTTTGGTATAAGAGGTTTCACACCTAATACCCCTTGCATTGCTTCAGCAACATCGGAATCCATCAAGTAGACTGAATCCGTTAGTCCACTGGTGATGATCCAGGCATAACCTTTATCCATCATTCCTATTTCCTTGGCTTTCAGAAAGAGTCTGGCACCAAGAGTATATGACATATGGACCACAAACACCCTTGTCTGTAAAGTCATCATCTTGTATAACTCTTTGAGAACAAAATCATCACTTGCTGAAACAGGAAATACACTTCTGTATGAAATATGAGCATTTACGCTTTGGAATGCATTAGATAAGTATGGGACAATGCCACTCCCATATTCTGAGTCTTCATATATGATAACAACCTGACTCCACTGGAAGGCATTAACTATGGCAGCAATTGCACCAACTTGAGTTTCATCGCCTTGAGCGGATTGAACAAAGTAAGGAGTTCGAGTATGAAGAGAAGGGCTTGTTGCAGAAAAAGAAATTATGGGGACCTGAGCTCTGTCTCCAAGATCCATCAGAAAGTTGGCCTGTCCAGATGTTTGAGGACCTAAGATTGCATCTACCTTGACATCTTTCAACAAATCAAGACCTGCAACAAGGCAAATAATATTTGATTAATTTCTCACCCTAATACATCCGAAGAGCTTCTAAGGTTTAGCAATCAAACTACAGGCAGAGTCGTCGTCATCATCATCATCATCAACAACAATATACCTAGTGTAGTTCCACAAAGAGGGGTTTGGAGAGGGTAGAGTGTATGCAGACCATACCCTTACCTCAGAGGTAGAGTCTATTTCCCATAGCTCCTGGGTTCAAGGAGCAACGGAAGTACAAGAAACAACAAATCAGAACAAAAACAGAAGATAGTAACATAACAGAAACTACAACAAGACAACACAATAATCGCGGTACAAGGAACAACACATAGATGAATGGAATGTGTCACATGATCACTTCCTAGTTCCTACCTACAGTTGCACATATCAAAAACAAACTCAGCATGTGAGTGTTCATAATATGCAATGCATGGAATAGGGGATCTGAGGTTTATGTACCAGCGGCAGCTGCTTCAATGACTTGTCCTCGAGAGTCCCTAACATGAAGAGAAAGCCTCGTCGAGTAGTTGCTATGAACCGAATAGAAATCAGAGAGCGCCATGGACATGCAACTTAGTCCCATGCTTCCGACCATTGACTCCAAATCAAGAATCACGCCAACTTGGAAGTTGGAAGTGCGATTCTGGAAGTTCCTCTGTGAATTGCTGAAAGAGGAACATACCCAGAGTGAGATGGAGAATAGTAGGATCAATTTCATCTCCTCCAATGCTTGATGACAACACCTGAATTGATTGGTCGAGACGTTTCAAACTATTCCATATATCACAAATTAAAAAAATTATTAGGTAGTTAGGGGGTGGATATGGGAGTTGACTTGGTAAAAGTCCATGCTTGCGTTTCAATATTTAGATGACAAGATACCTTACAGTTAGAAATGTATTAAGTACTATAATGCAGTTTCTTCAAATAGGAAATGTTAGAGGTTTAAGATGAGTATACTTGTGTAAATTGAAAACATATAAAAAGAAATACACTAATTTTGAAGACTCGGGCATGCAAGTACACAACTAACTGGTGAAGATTCAGACTAGGACCATTATTTCTATTCTTGGCCTGGTAGTGTAATTTGACTGTGGAAGATAGAATTGTATACTGATGAATTAAGTAAAGAATCTGGACTTGTTGGGTGCCAAGGCAAACATTGAAGTAAATGACTGGGAAATTAGGCTTCAAAGTTGACCCCCAAATTAAAAAATTTAAACAACTAACTAATTGACTTAACAAACAGACACACATTTCAACATCATAGAGACACCTACCAAATCAATTTTAATATTCAGAGAAGTAATGAGCTTCTTACCTACGGTGGAGCAATTCGTCCCTCACAACAAAAGCCAGCAATCGCTTGAATTTTTTAGTACCCTACTTCTGGTGGCATTGATTGATAAAAAGTCTATTAATTTGACATTTTAATAGTTCGTCCTCATTCGCGTACAAACAAGAACTTGCATGTCAGGGGAGAGAGATTAAATAGATCAACTCCATTTTTGTTTTCTTCTGACGACACGTGTCTAGAATCACATACATTATTTTCAAATACTAGAGCTTAATTTGTTGTGGACAGAGGATTATGTAATCGGTAGCTTTATTTAATTCTGAACAATTCTCACCAGTTAAGTTACCTATAATTGACCTCAAACCCCATCGGCAATGGAGAATATGGGTACAAACCAGCAGTTGTAGTTCATGACACCACTGCAGCAATTAAAAGAGAGATCATACTATCTTCGCTATGACAATTACATCATTAAGGCTTAATCTGGATAGAAAAGGAAGACGACTGTTCATGGGCTTCCATCTCATATTACCAACTGGAGTGGATAGTAAGGGAACATATACAAGAGACAAACCGTCTTTGGATTAGAGATCAAATAATAAAATCAAGATATACAAATTCCAAATACTTGCCTCAGGAACACTACAAAGAATTTCCTAAATCCACTACCATCCACCACAATCTACAAATTTGCCAACGGAAGCTTTCTATCAATACATTTTCTAACCAAGTCCAGATCAACCTTTCATCACATATTTTACAACAGCAAAATTAATTATACATCAATAACTCCCGTGAGATCTGACAGAGGACATAGATTGGGCTGAGACAGAGGCAGTTGGACTGTTCAGGTCCCTTTCCCCATTAGAAACTTTGGGCTTTCCACTCAGCTTCTCCATAGCATCTTGAGCAATTTCAGTAAACCATTCATCCTCACGGAGAACACTGCACCAATGTCCACAGTTAAGCCAAGGCATGAAAAGCTATATACCACAAATCACAGTACTAATAAACAGAGCATTGTGATTATTTCTTCTGATGTACCAAACAAAACGACCCTTTAATGCATTGCAAAATGTACTCACAGTCAGATAAGAATTCGGTAAAATTGAGAGAGTTTATACCTATATGGATCCATCCCTGTTGCAGCAAAGGCTGACATTGCTTTAGAAATTATGTCATTGACAACCCGAAGCAAATTTCTAGATAAGTAGCGTCCTTGCGAAGCAAAGCATGTGACAAACTTCATATCCAAATAGACCTACAAAAAGTTCAATATAAACATAAAGTTACAAACATATTGGCAGTGGAGAGAAAAACAAGATTAGTGGATACCAGTAACTACAAACCTGCTGAAGACCAAGATGACCCAATGGCCTTGGTCCTTCCTCTATGTCATCCCAAAAGCTCTGATCTTGTGAAAGCCACAAGATGACAGTTTCTGTAAGCCTCATCAACAACAACATTGCAAATCTTTCCCTTCCTACAAACATATCAGCAGCTATGGCAGCCATTCTGTTTAGTTTGACATAAAGTTCCTGGAAAATCGCAATATACATAGATTAACCATACACAGTTGATCCTGTGTAAACAGAAACAACCGCTGAAACTTCGAGAAAAACCAAACCAAAACATTAATCAAATTGAAATCATACAAACAAAAGACAAACAAATACTAGGAAAAAGTGGTGCTCATGTCACAACAGCTTATTATCATATTGTTAATAATTAAGTACCCAGGAAACCAAGATCTCAACTCTTACATTGTTCTCTCAGGGGTCGTTTGGTTTGAAGACAAGTTATGTTGGAATTAGTTATGATAGGATTAGTTATGCTAAGATTATTTTTTATTGATTGTTTGGTTTGTCATATTCAAATAAAATGCATGACATAATTTCTAAGAATAAGTTATTTGTTTATAAAAGAGGGTTTAAGGGGGGTACTTTTGTTATTCTACATTTTTATCCCAGGATAAGTTATCCTAGGATTAGTATTCCACCCACAAGTAGGGATAACTTATCTCAATCATAATTATTAATCATAGGATAAGTTATCCCACACTTTGTAACCAAACAAAGAATTGAAGGGTACTAAAAACTTATCCCGGGATTATTTTTTCTTATCCATCACACCAAACGACCCCTTACTGTTAATAATGAAGTATCTATAAATATGAAGATCTAAGCTCTTACACAGTTTTTTAAGTATAAAAAATACTCATGTTTGCTAAGAGTCTAAGAGGCAAGTGCAAATTCTAATGCTGCAGGAACTAACACATAATAAAGACATCAATATTTCAGCACACTTAGTAGTTGAACAACTTAATGACTCATAGTGCTAGCAAGGGAAACACAGGAAGAGAAACTGCACCTGGAATATTAGAGAAGGGGACCATTCCATCTCATCTGCATTTCCCTCCATGTTTATATACATTTCTGCAGTGAGATGGCTGTCCCCTTCCTCAGTGAAAATAAGATCCAGGGCATGTTGCTGACAAAAGCTATCCTTTAATCGGTCGACCGAGTTCACCAGACGCTTTTTCCATTCCCTTTGCTCAGGGTGACGGCTTTGCCTATCTGAAGCTCTTCGTTGAAGATCATCCTTTTGATTAGCCAAGGGAGCAAGCTTCATAGCTGCACGTGGCAGTAGTTCGTCCGCCAATAAAGATGCATTTGCAAGCAAAGCAATTTGTTGAGCTTCAGTCTCGGCCATTCTAACAATTTTATTCCCAGAATCTTCAAAGCTGGCTTCCTCCTCCATGGAGCCAGGTAATGCTCTTACAAGAGTGTTCACATAAGTATTGAACACTTGAAATAGACCTTCCAAAGCTTTCCCTCCCAACTGCATACTTAGCAATGGCCCCACGTCCTCAAAGAAATCCTAGATAAGCAGTAGGAACGTAGCAAACTAAATTAAGTAAAAGACATCAGGGCCATTTGCAACATAATACACAAAATGATTGCTTAAAAACATTGAATGCAGGTCTCATGCTGCAAAGAGAAATAAATTTGATAAGTAACAGATTAACACTCACTCAAGTAACTGTAACCAATAAAAACAATTAAAAGAACATTGTTTTGATATAACAAAGTAAGATCTAGCTAATCATCTGTGTTGATCATCTACAGCCAAGCAGTAACAGAGTTGAGAAAGAAATGCATTGCATAAACAGGAAAGGTTGGCATATACAAGGTTTAAGTAATTCAGATCTATATTCTGGAGATGGTAAGAGGAGAGACATGTTCTTACAACGTTTCATGTTGAATGTATGTCATGCCATGACCATATTGAGGAAGATCTGGTGCTTCTAATGACGTAAGTACACTCAAACACCACTAACTACCAGATAAAAAAGGTAGACGACAAAGATTGTCTTCTGAAAAGCTGAATAATACTTTTATGCTGACATATTTAAGCACATGATGGAGGACTAAAGGGCATATCTGCTTCGCTCGCAATCTTCAAATATCTTTCAAAACGATATAAAGAACTAAAAACAGACATAACAACTATGAATGGTGGAAACCAAAGGTGTTGAAAAGTAAAGTAAGCAAGAGTGCAGCAGGGAAGGCACCTAAAGTAGGTCGTTGTATATTGACACAAATAGCAGGTGCTTCTGGTGGAGATATTACACATTTATCTTTATCAGGTCACTAATTCTGTGACAATGACATTACCTGAACCATCAAATTGAATCGGTGCGCACTACTTGAAAGTTTATGCTGATATGCCCCTGTAGAACCAAGAACAGCACCGGCTGACCTACCGGATGTGCGTGTAACAGACGGTGGATATGTGAGTTCCCAATCATCAGCAGCTGCCAAAGCAGCAGTGCTTTCTTCAATTCGTTTTAAGTTGGCATCTAACGCTTGCTCAACACTTGGTCTAAAAAGCTTCAGAAGCACAGGACAAAGTGCAAGTCCACGAGCTTCCAACAAGGAACAGTGTCCTAAAGCTATTTGAACACATTCTGCAGCCGCACGTAAGCCCCCAGCAGCTGCTGATGAAGTTAATGCATGTCTTTTGACCAAAAGTGCAAATGCCTCTGTCTGCTTAGTAGACCACATCACTAGTTCGGATGTATAAGCTGGCTCTTTACCAAAAATAGCCAATGAATCGGTGGCTGCTTGAGCAATGCCAGAGAATACGAGCTGTGAAAGGGCGGCAGTATAAGCTCCTCCATAAGAGGTACTAGATGGACGAAGATTTTTCATGTTGAATTGGTATTTCTGGTAATGTGCATTAAGGAGCAAACTATGAGCACGGGGGCCATCCCCGAGCTTTTTAAGAGCTGAAATAGCAGCACGAAGCTCTGCACCACGAGTAGAAGGTTGACAGGCAATTTCAGCAAGCTGATCAGCCAGATTTTGCCTACGTTCAGCAATGGCAGTTTGTAGTGACAACAGCACAGCATGACCTAACGTTTTCTTCTCTTTTGCTTCAGATGCTACGCGTTCTCCTTCATCAAGACTCAACAAGGCTTCATCTACTCTCCTTTCAGCTAATAGAACATCTAGGTGATCAGGAAACTCCGTAAGCCACTTTTCCAGGTCTGAAGGCTCCCTAACGTCATCAGTAGGAGAGCTATCAGATGTGGACTCGGGAACATCAGACAAAGAATCAATATGAACTCCCTCAGCTAAACCATGAATTAAAGTTGCCTGAGTAGATAGCAAGTTTTTCATGGATGACAGTTCACCCTCCAAATCTGATATCTCTTTTGATGTGCTGCAAGTAAATGAAATACAAAACAAGTAAGCACTGACCACACCCAACAGTTAAAGCTATCCATCTGTCATACACTATAGGTAAAGAATATAATACAGTTTGAAAAGGCAGTAGCAGGTCAAACTATCATTCTCAATGGGAAGCTTCTCTTATTTCATAGGCGTTTTCAGTTTGGGACGATAGGTCCGTAGCTGCTATATAAAGGACTCACCGAATGAAAGCTGTATAATTGGCATAGACACTTCTGCGCATTTCCTCAGCAGAAGCCCTTTTCAGTTCCAATAGATAAGAGCACAGCTGCCTTATTTCCTGCAAATTGATGGAAACTTCTATCAACAACTCACCACATTCATTGCCCAAGAATTTAAAACGCCAAGGTGAAAAACATGGATGCCCATATATGAATTCGAAGTTAAAACCATATTCAGATCACAGAACAATTTAGTCAAGTGTGCCGAATCCCCTCCCAAACCTTAAAGCCTAAAAGATCCCGAGAATTAGTTGTTCCCCTAATCTCAAATATTCATTCCTCCATATTACGACCACAAAAGAAAAAGAGCAATTAACATCTGGTAGAGGGAAAGTAGCTTCTGGAAGTATTTGTCATCCCTATCTTTCACTTTTCCAGATATATGGTTGTGTTCAACTTGTCATCTGCAACTACCTATAGTCCCAACTCTCTAGAATCTAGATGTGGTCTGACTGGACAAAACAAAAGCTGAGAAGTTTGAAAATGCATTATGAAGCTGAGTCAGAAGCTATATATCTTTGTGGCAGGAACAGACTTCAGGCATTTTCCAAAACAAGTGTCATGCACATTAAGATGCTCGTGGAAGTTATGATACCAGAAATGAGTGTCATAACCAGCAGCAACAGCATTGCTACTTTAAAATAAGGAGCTGACTCAGCACTGATCTATGTCTTGTGGAAGGTACAACATTCAGAGTATGTTTCAAAACTAAGAGTGGTACTCATAAACGGTGCTAATGAAATTTATCATAGTAGCAAGGGGTATTGTAACTTGTGGCATTGCTCCTCCAACATAGAATAGGGAATATAGGTGGAAGCGAGGTAGGTGGAGAAAGGTAGAATTTGAAAATTAGTAGCAATAATAAGTAATAGTGCAACTGCTTGTTTTTTGATTCATAATAAGAGCATGTTTTGGCTCATGTCTAAAAATTCGTGATTGAACATCTCCGGATTAGTCATTCTCGCCTTGGATGGGTCATCCTTGCCTTGGATGAGCCATTGGGTAAGTAATCTTCGGATAAGATCTTTTACATATGTTTGATTAACAAAAAAAAAAAAAATGAAACTCTGGATCAGAATATCTAATCATGTCATGTATTTGGCTCATTATTAATGAATATTTTGATCAAAAACAATTAACCAAATGTTGTGGAAAATTGAAATCTAGTTTTTAATTCACTTAATATATTAATTATAAAACCAAAAACACATATAGTGCCATCAGATACTAAAATTAACTATTTTTTTATTGGTTACTAAAAGTAACTAATTACTAATCATCATAAGGCTTTTCTAATTAAGAATATTTTGGTAATGCAAGAAAAAAATTTAAAAAGAAAAAGAATGTAGTGGGAAATAAAACCCTAAAAATTAATCCATAAATTGGAAAAGTGGTAGTGCCTGCCTGCCTGGAAATTTGAAAAACAATGTCCAAATACAGGGACAAACAAATAGGAAGACTATTCATTTCTGTATGTTTTGAATAGCATGATTAGAAAGACATCGTGGATGTTTTTAGAGAGGGAGAGTGAACATATTTTGTTTCACAAAAACCAGGTATCAACAGTACTTAAAGATTTGTGGAAGGACGAATGTCGAATGATCCAGATATAGTCTTGGACTTCATATACTCCTTACATACATACAAGAGATAAGCTAGCTATATTTTGCATACCATCAGTACCCTCTTGGTGCTGCAATATTCTGTGAAGAAAACTAGTTTACTTATTTTTTTGAGGAACTGAAATGGAATGTCTCTATACAAAACTAGTTTACTTATTAAAACGAAACTTACGAGTTTGTCTAATTGAATAAACATTTCGTTAAATAAAAGGCCTACAATTTGGTCATTAAAATTATGGGTTATCACTCTTTTTAAGTTCCAATACAGTAAGACACTCATCCCCTGGCTATTGATACAAGCTCCTTCGGTATTAAATAGTGACACTGGGATTAAAGGTTTTGAGATGACTCATCCTTGCATACTTTTTTGCATCCAAAAACAGGATGATGGAATTGGTCTCCAATACCAACTCATTCAGCCTCGTTCCCCACACAAAATGCACTAAGGGATTATATTAAACCCCTGTAAAGATTCACATTGAAACCAGTATTGTCAAAAGCGCGCTTAAGCCTTGAAATGAGGCTCAAAACGTGTTGAGCATTTCCCCTTGCTAATGTGCACTTCAATGTTGTTATCAAGGTTCTAAGGCATACTTTTCCTTGTCAATGAGCCTCTTCAGAAGAGACGACACTAAACAATTGATATTTCACTTCTTTTTTTATAACCGCGGTGTCCAGGCCAGCTTTCACGCACCTCGACTAATTCGACAGAATACCTACCACCTCCCACTAGCAATAGATACCGGGTAACTCTATCCATCAAGGCTAGCATAGATAGGAAGAAATCACCTAGCGTTTTTTTGTCTCCGCTAAAATTTGAACCTGAGACCTCATGATTCTCACTCACTTCATTGACCTCATTGATTTTTCACTTTACCGTAATTTACTTTTTAATTTCTTTATCCATGTATCTATCATTCATATAATTGATAGTTTTGGACTAAAAATACATATTTCTATATTTTTTCTCCCTTCATGCCTTTTACTCGTGTTTTATTTGCCCTTTGCACTTAAAGCCCAACAGACCTTTAGAGTTTTTTTTCGCTTTTTGCTTTTGATAACACTGGTTGAAACATTTCCCTCCACTCCACCTCCCCAAAATGAAATGACGTCTAATGTGCATAACAAGAAGGGAGATTTATGAGAACTGATAATGCTTCAATGGTTCCTGTCACTCTTTTTCTCTCCAAACAACTTACAGACTAAGAAAAAGCCTCTTCTTTTACCAATTTCCTTTTTTTAAAAAAAAAAACCTTTTTTCTTAAGTTATGGAGCTACGAGGAAAGTAAACTCCTCAATTGTTAACAACATTTTCCATATAACCACGATTCATGCAACAAGTCGTAGTAAATTCTGTAGAAGGGCTGAAATTGGCAATCATCATTACCATAATTGTAAATAATTGAGGATACTGAGATGACATCTACTAATTAAAATGAGTTAATATTGAAATCAAGGAATTGTACAGAACTCCAATACGAACTTCAAATATATCTAAGTGATGCAGGTAAAGTGCGTTCAACATTAAGTTAAAAACATGAGTGATCTTCATCAATTGGCTGTCTTCCATTTAATTATCAATCCTATATCTGATAGTAAATTCATAATCCTAACCCTTCCGATCGAGTAAAACTAAGTAAACTCAATACTTTTTTTGGATAAATCACACGTGGATATTTTTCAGGTGAAATTGAGCACTAAATTATATTAAAAAAAAAGAAAAAAGAAGAGGTAATTAAGGAAATTGGACCTTCTCGTTGAGAGAATGACATTTGGACTGGACAAAGGCATCAGCATCGAAATTGTCGGATTTGAAGACGTTGAGATTTTCTTCGAGCTTGGGGCCGGTATCCTTGTTGATTCCTTTAGACTGAGTGACCGCATGAGCTCTTGAACGAGAGGATTTGACGGATGCCATGAGTGAATCTAATGGCGGACGTTTAGGGTTGAAATATACAGCAAAAATAGGGAACACCTAAGAAAATCAAAAGGGTAGATCTAATCCTAAGGTGAGGATTGTTATCGCCATCGCCATGGCTGAAAATGATTGACGAAAGAAGAGGAGATTAGTTGTAGAAAGAGAGAGAAAAAAGAAAAGAAAAGGAGAGTTTGTTTGTTTGATTGCGTTGTTGGTTTGCTAATCGCCAGCCTACCCACGCCACCCAATTTTCTCTTTCTTAAATCTTACCTTCTTTCGTTTTAACTTTCCAATTCCCCTTGACAACTCACCACTCCTTTTAAAAAATTGTTTTACAAATACTTGATATTATTTTGATATTAAAATTAACGTACTAATATTTTGGTGTAAAATTAACTGAGTTACTATTATTATTTAATATTTTACTACATGTTAGTATTTTATAAAAGAACTATCACACTCTTTTATTCGTCACATGAACATCAATTATTCGTTTTCAAATAAAAGGGTTCAAGAAAAGATATGAAAGATTCCATAAATACTCATTATGGTTATATCCTTGAACGAAGAATATGTTAGGACTTCGATTTTGAATTGTAATTCCTCAATTGTGAATACCTACGAGGGTTTTTGGGTGTCAATTGTTAATCAGGAACTTTTTAATTATGTATGTTTTGCACATAAATTGCAGATCTACAAATACATCTATTGATCTACATACGTAAGGTGTGTTCTTAAATACAATATTGGCATGTACTATCAAAATGTGTTGAGAGTTGAATTTAATCATAACATTTTCTGTATGACAGGGAGGTAGGCCATATAATCATTGTTTTGTTATTTTTTATCAAACAGAAGAGGGAGTAATTTGGCAGGGAGGTAGGTCCTATTATTATCATAATTTGTTCTATCTTGTTTCTCATTAAAAATAATGAGAGGAAAAATGACTAAACTCAAAGATGATTTCTTATATGGTAAGCAATGGTTTATCTCTTGTTTTACTCTTTTCTTTGTTGGACATCATTCATCTTCCAAGGCACTTCTCAACTCCAAACATCATCGAGATGGAAAAAGAATAATAAATATAAAAGAATGGTTTAAAGTCAATATTGCCCAAAATTCAACTGTTGGAAAGACGACCAATTCGAGAGACGAACCTGTCAAAACACTTACTACTAATTACTTTAAAAGATATATATGGCATGGTATCTAATTAAAAATAAGCCTATACGAGTTGTCTTCCCGTTGGACGACATTGTTGACATCTTATAAACTTGCCTATATTGTTAAATGTTAAATTTGACTTTTTTTATGAGCTATTGTCCCTTAATGCAAACTCGTGATCATCAATTCACTTGGATTTCAAAACAATTAAAGATTCAACATAACACGAGAAAAACTATATCATCTGATCTGCATCCAACAGAAAAGATCAAATTCTACTGGCTATATTATTGAAAGATAAAAAGGTCCCAAATCAACCTCCAGCAGGCATGCACTCTGTATAGTGCTGACGCAGTACAAAGACACTCGAGAAGAAACAATGCCTGAGATTCAACCTTATTTTCAATCTTCCGGAGTGTCTGAGCGGATGGCTGTGGAAAAGATCAGCAGAAATGTTTATCAGTAAGCATTTGGAAAACCTAATGTTTCTCAAGCCAGTATGACAATTATAGCAAATGTATAGCCTAGGTCAACCCCATTCTCCAAACCCATCAAAATAATGAAGTATCTGAAACACCACAAGGAACACACACATATCCTATCTGTAAATGCACTAAAGAAAGAAGCACATTGCACATACGACACAATTACACAACTTTTATCTTTTATCTTATTGTATCAATCTTCATGTAGTAGCTTGCTTACTTTATAAATCCAAGCACCACATCAACACGTACACGGATTCCGATAAGACTATTCTTTCTAATTAAAAAGAAGTCGCACAACAAGCTAAATTCCTAAATTTTCATAGATTCAATCATTTAGTTGTTCCAGCATGTAGAAGCCAAATCCAATTAAAGAGAAGATGCATGCATGTCTATAA
Organism: Solanum stenotomum; assembly: GCF_019186545.1. Lineage (NCBI taxonomy): Eukaryota > Viridiplantae > Streptophyta > Magnoliopsida > Solanales > Solanaceae > Solanum > Solanum stenotomum. The sequence continues at coordinate 570,517 of NC_064284.1, read as the reverse complement.
CAGAATTGTAGATTACAGTCCCATGTCCAGCCATTCTGATCCTCTACTTCCTCCTCTATTAAGTTGTATTTCACTCAACATGTACATTTCTCAGTTTTATATACAAATAAAACATTGCACTTGGTTGACAAACATTATTATCAAACTTCCAGTACCCCAAAATATCACCAAAGCACCTTATTCATGCCCAATCCACACTTCTAATATTGTCATACATCCCCTAAGTTTATACTCAACCAAAGTCTAGAAAATAATTATAAGTAATAGTTTTTAAGGGAACATACATAATATGGAAATACATAACATGGAATTCACAAACGGGCCAATACATGAACTGCAGTGGATAAGGAACGACAAGGTTAAGCTTAAGCATTTGGTTAATCCTCTATCAGCAAAACAAGGGCTGACCCCAGCTTGCTTGGGACTGAAGCATAATTGTTGTTGTTGTAGAGTTAAAATTCTGCTCATATAGGACCTCAAGTAACATGGCATGTGTTCAGACAGTTGAGAATGCTTTCTTTTGATAAAAGAAGCAACTGATTGGTTGATGTATTCTGATAATTGAGGATGTAATCTCTAATTTCACAGCGACATAATCTCTAAATTAGACATCAATGGAAAGAAGGATATATGTCTTGAAGACATAAAATTGTCAAATCCAGCATAAGTTATGGGCACTGGCCACTGAGGAATGAACTCAAATACTAATACTAACAATATTAAAAACAGTGGCACAAAGGGGACCTTTGGGGCATATAATTACGACAAGAAGGACAAACCCCCCCAAAAAAACAAGAATAGATTTAAATGCACTGAGATCACTGATTTAAAGGGCTTGCAGTAAGCTTAACAACACTTGATCCTAGTCACATTTCAACTTCCCACAGTAAAGTTAGTGGAAAAATCATTCAGCAAGGAAATCATTGTCGTAATCTTAATTATAATTTGATAAAGGTAAAGCTAACTCCTTTTTATATACTTCCTCTGTCTCTTTTTACTTGTCCAGTTTTGACTTTTTACTTATCATTTTTGACAAATCAAGAAAAGACTATTTTTTACATATTATACCCTCAATTTTATTTAGAGAGTTAATGTTTTTGAAAAAAGTAGAGTAAATTGATTTTGGAATTCCATGAATTAATAGGGGTAAAATGGTAAACTCACTATGTCTGTCAAGTAAATAGGGTCAGAGGGAGTACCATGGTGTCAGGGCCAACTTGCACGCACATCAACTAATTACATGCTACTTTCCATTTTCCATCAGCACAAGAACGAGTAATGTTGTTTATCAAGGCGGACAAATGGAAAAAAAATTGCATAGTGTTTCTTTTTCTGAATAGACCTCACATTTCTCAACCTACGGCATGAACCAATAGGTAAAAGCTAACTCTCGGAAGGATACTGTAACAAAGCGAAATGTCCTTAAATCTTCATGTAAGGACCCAAATAAGGCCAAACAGGGGATGCATAGAACAGCACAGAGAACAATAGTCACACACACATATCATAGAATCGAGAAATGTAATCTCCAGCAGGAACACAAACCCTAGATTAATTGATAATTGGGGAAACCCCAAAATAACATATTAGCCTTAAAACATTTAAAAGGCCCTAAAAAGACAGGCCCGTCTAATCAGCAGCGAATTTGAAACAATAAAATGACAATCAAAACAGTAAAGAAGACCAAGTAAGCAATCGAATCATAAATTTATGAAGCAACAAAAGGATGTGATTGCTTACTAGGTTTCTGAGGCTTGCCATCAGCCCATTTGCTGATAGTGTAGTGGACCTTTTCCCGAGTGAGGGCTTCGGACTTGTAAGGTTCCTTAAGGCAATTCCTGACCAGATTGGCGCACAGATTTGAGTATGCTATGTAAGTCATCCCCGCCGATCTCCAAAACGGCGCAGCTGCATTCGACGCCATTTCTCTTTCAACTTTTTCTCATCGCTCTCTGCTACTAATTATTGTTCGGTGATTACTGATGTTACTAAAATACCCTTGAATTGTTCAGGGCTTTCTCATAAAAAAATTGGGAAAATCAATTTGTTATTGAATAATGGAGTACTCTTGAATAATGTATCAAAATGTTCCTTAGTTTTATATTTCTAAATATACAGGTTGTTGAAATTAAAGACTTATTAAATTAAGAAATTACATTCTCGTATAAAGTTGAATAATTAGATACATGAGTCTTATATTGCATAATACATGTAAAATGTAAATTTTCATGTAAGATGTTACGTGGAACATGTGTGTCTATTTGTTCAACTTTATACAAGTATCTACTTGTGCACACCCAAAATTGGCGAACACAAACGTCAATAAAGGCGAAGTTAAAAGGGTATATTATGTATTATGTCAATAGAAAAACTTACTAAATAGTATACAAAGAGATCGGGTCAAAAAAAAGAAAGTAAGACAGTTAAATTAGGACAAAGTGAGTACCTGATAGTACAAGCATATCAGTTTGGCTAAGGCCACGTTTGGCAAACATGGTATTGAGCTGAATGTAAGCAACCTTATGTGGCACCTCTCTATGGTCAGTATTCTTATTTATCTTTTTTCTCATTTTTCTTCATATTTCTGCTATTAATTGAATAAGATAAAGAAACAAATATGTTAAATATATTAGTTGCAGTATGTCATATTTAACCCATAAATGTAGCACATAAATATTACAAATTAAAAGGGAAATAAATAGTTGTTGATAACCTATATGAGAGAATAGCAATAGTTTTCTTCCTATTTCTTCTATTAATTGAATAAGATAACGAAACAAATATGTTAAATATATTAGTGGCAGTTATGTCATTTTTAATACCCATAACTATAGCATATCTATATTAGAAATTTAAAGGGAAATAAATAGTTGTGAATAACCTTTATGAGAGAATGACAACAGTTTTCTCTAATATTTAAAATAGGGAAGATAATCACAAATTATTTTTAAAAATATGGTAAAAATTATTCACCAACTGATATTGATGTGTTCATTATTGACGGAGTAGTAGAAAAAATCATGGTTTGATTATCTCCTTTCTCAATATTTCATTTTTTTTATGATTGTCTTTCATACATCTTCTTTGTTTTAACTGTTTTTCTTCCTTTCTTTACTTTTTAACTTTTTGGGAGCATCAAACAAGTTTCATTGAATATACACATATCAAAGAGAAAAAAATCAACAACATACCTAATAAATAAAAGAAAAATCATGAAGGGAAGAAGGATAACAAGCACCGAAAAAAGAAAACAGAAACAACAAAGCTCCTTGGAAGCAAATTTAGAGATGAAGAGAAAAGATCTCAGAATGGACAAAATTTCGCCGACTTTAGCGTAAAATAATAGTCAGATCATTGACGGTAAGCATTAGATATCTGAAAATTGAAATTCATTTTATGCAAGAGTTAATCTACTATCCTATTTAGTATGATATTCTATATGGTCGACTAACTACAAATTACACCATATTCCCTTTTTTTTTAAAATCAAATATATTAGTTTAAAACTTAAGGATAAAAGAAATAAAAAATTATTAATCAAGACCAAAAAAGCGCAAAAATAAAATTATTATTAGTATTTTTAAAGTTATTAGGAATCTAAAATATGCTAAGAATCTTACATTTCAAAATTATTGTACAATTACGAATCTCTCTCTCTCTCTCTATATATATATATAAAGTTGAATGTATGCAATCCTATGTAGAACCTCTCTATGACCAGCACTCCTATTTATTTATTTATTTCACATTTTTTTAAACTTTTTTTCCTATTTCTTCTATTAATTGAATAAGATAAAGAAACAAATATGTTAAATATATTAGTTGCAGTTATGTCATATTTAATATCCATAAGTGTAGCACATAAATATTACAAATTAAAAGGAAAATAAATAGTTGTTGATAACCTATATGAGAGAATGACAACAATTTTCTTTCTATTTCTTCTATTAATTGAATAAGATAAAGAAACAAATATGTTAAATATATTAGTGACAGTTATGTCATTTTTAATACACATAACTGTAGCACATCTATATTAGAAATTAAAAGGGAAATAAATAATTGTGAATAGCCTATATGAGAGAATGACAACAATTTTCTCTAATATTTAAAACTAGAAAATTTGGCCGCGCTTCGTGCAATTATGAAATATATATGTAAATTTATTTTAAAAAATAATTATGATACAAAAAATAAAAAATCAAACACAGAAATAAGAAAAGTGATAAAATCACAATACAAATATTTTTGTAGAATTAGAGCTTAATTAAGTGAATTACATTTTTATTATCAAATATTTTTCAAAAATAAAAGACTAATTTATTAAGAAAAAAATTCATATATTATGATGTTAATACATAAAATTCGGATAAACATATTTAAGGACTTGGATTTTTTTTTTCTTATTTTTGTCAAATGATAAATTTACTATCCGATGAATCTTCCTTTAGTTCGGAAAAATAAATGATGAAACTAAAAATAGGGGGAAATAGAGATAAATATTTCTATTTCATTTCTTCTTCGATATTTAATCCTTTCTTTGTCCTTGTTTTTTCTTTTATTCTCTATTTTTCATTATCATCTAAATAAACCTCTATTGCTAATTTTTCGTATATATCTTATATTATTATGGTGATTCATTAGAAGTAGAAGAAATGGACAAATTTAACTGGTTCTTCACCATAAGAAATACCTAGTAATTTCGTATTTCAATACTTAATATGCATTTTTTTTAGCCATGAGTAATAAAATTTAAAGGTCTATTAGCATAGTTAATTGTGTTCTGACAAAGTTACATATAATTAATTTGAGCCTAAATGAAAATGTAATTTAGTAAAATTAAAAAAATTATAAGAACCTAAATTTAAAAATATATATAGAGAGAGAACATATATGAAAAAGTAAGTAAAAAGAGAAAAACAACAACACAATTTTGTCAAGTCCTTAATCACAAAAACAAAGATGATAAAAAATTATATAATCAATGCAATTATTTTTGAGCTTTTATTAGGCAACCCTTCTATCCATATGTAAGAGTCTTTTCATGGAGTCAAACTAAAGTATAAATCTGATACTATAACAATAATATAGAATATCACCATTTCAAATATGGAATAAAAATAATAATCTTGAGTAGGAATCTAATGAAAAAAAATGAATTTATACAAACAAAATTCAAGAAATTAATATCATAAGGTATCTTAAATTTTGAAATTAAATAGTTGGGGGTTATGAATATAAAAATTTAAAGAAAAAGAGTTAATAATATTAATTAAAGTAAAAGTTCAATTAGGTATAGGTTGTGGAGATAAGAATTTTAAAATAAATAAAAGAAGGAAAAAATAAAATAGTGAAGACCAAAAAAAACTCATGAACTATTCAACATTTGTTGGGTGTTTAAGTTTAATTAGGAAAGCAAGCAAATCAACTTCTTCTCTTTTTGTACTACTCCATTGTGTTTAACAAAAGTGAAAGAGGAAAAAAAATACAATAAAAAAATAGACAAATGTCTTGAAATATTAAAGTAATAAATATTGAGATTTTTAATTTTTTGTAACAAAGAATAATAATGAGTGTAAATAATTTTTCAGACATTTAAGTATAACAAGAAATAGAGGAGTAGTAATTGATATATTTATTTTTTGTACAATAAATAGAAAAATATGAAAAATTGTGGAAAAAAGATAAATAGAATCTTTGGCCAAAGAGAGGTGCAACTTCATTTACTTTATACTAATATGATCATCTCTCTTGATGAATCTTTCAACATAATTAAACTTCCTTCTTCATTTTGATGATCTTGTACTAAATTAATGTGAGAATCTCTTTATACTGAATATTTGAAGAATATATCTTTGATCTTCATCAAAGTGAAGAACATATCATGTCACTATCTTTTCTATGAATTCTTATGGAAAAGATGAAGAATAATTTTTATTTTTTTTAAAAGAGAAAAAAAGGCCACACTATTAGAAAGAAAAAATGAGAAAAAAACTACACTAATAAAAAGAAAGAATGAGAAAAAAACTACACTAATAAAAAGTAAGAATGAGAAAAATGAAAAATGAAAAATGAATATTCAACATCTCTATAGATGATTGTAATTTATAGATTTGATAAGCATAAGAATAAGTTGAAGAGACATGTTATTTAAGTAGAGAATATGAATAGATGGAGGTTTTTTGTAACTCATTAGATTAAATTAGAATAGTAAATATGATTGTTTTTTTTATTTAATAAATGAAAGAATTAATGAAAAGAATTAAGAAAAAAAATCTCAAAAAAGGAGAAAAAAGAATGAAGGTCATAGAGAGGTGCCACATCACTTTGTCTATGTTTCTCCTTTATATTATATATAGATAGGGTAGATAATCACAAATTATTTTTAAAATTATGGTAAAAGTTATTCACCAACTGATATTGATGTGTTCATTATTGATGGAGTAGTAGAAAAAATCATGGTTTGATTAGCTCCTTTCTCAATATTTCATTTCTTTTTATGATTGTCTTTCAAATATCTTCTTTGTTTTAATTGTTTTTCTTCATTTCTTTACTTTTAAATTTTTCAGGAATATCAAACAAGTTTCATTGAACATGCACGTATCAAACAGAAAAAAATTCAACAACATACCAAATAAATAAAAGAAAAATCATGAAGGGGAGAAGGATAACAAGTACCGAAAAAAGAAAAACAGAAACAACAAAACTCATTGGAAGCAAATTTAGAGATTAAGAGAAAAGATCTCAGAATGGACAAAATTTCGTTGACTTTAGTGTAAAATAATAATCAGATCATTGACGGTAAGCATTAGATATCCGAAAATTGAAATTAATTTTATGCAAGAATTAATCTAATATCCTGTTTAGTATGATATTCTATATGATCGACTAACTACAAATTGCGCCATTTTTGTTTTTATTAAAAAAAATCAAATATATTACTAATAACTAAGCATATAATTATGTATTCAAAACTTAAGGAGAAAAGAAATAATAAAAATAATAATCAAGACCAAAAAAGCGCAAAAAATAAAATTATTAGGAATCTAAAATATGTTAAGAATTTTACATTTCAAAATCATTGTACAATTACAAATATTTATATTTATATTGCCTACAAAATAAATAAAAAAATTAAGTATTAAAATCAACAAAAATGGACACCTTAACTTTATCACTTCTTCTTCTTCTGATAGAATGTGATTTCTTTATGAACAAAGAAAGAGCGAATATCTCATAATTCTTCAAGATATTGATATAAGAAGAAAAGTCATGTAATAAATATTTGTCTTCAAAAAGAATGTTTTTTTGAAGGATGTTGCAATATAATGTTTTCTACAAGAAAAATTTTATTGAGAAAAAAAATCATTATGATTGAAAACTTATAGAAAAAATAATGAGTGATAAGAAGAATTATTTAGAGAAAAAATCAATTTATTTATTAAATTCATGTTAAATTAGTAGGAGAATAAGAAGAAATTTATATTGTGAATTATAATTTGAGAGGATCCTAAATTAGTGCTCACATTATTTCTTTCCATTCTTTATTCTTCTAATTTCGTTCTTTTTTAAAAAAACTACTTAATTTTTTCCCTTTTTTCCCTTATGTACTACCTTTAATTAATGTTTTTTTTTAATCTTTAATTATACTTTAATTTGTTGACATTTTTTAAATTTTAAAAGACTAAAAGTCTCACTTTAAAATTTTACAAAAATATCAAAGGTAACCATATTTAATTTTGTTCATCAACAATCACACTAATTTTCTTACTTACTTACCTTAATCTGATAATTAATGTCATTTGTATCATTTTCTTAAATTATTTTTTTAAAAAAATTACTTTCTTTTATTTATTTATTACAAGGAATTAGTTATTATAATTTTGTAAAATATATATTAATATTTCTTAACGTAATTTGATTTTGTTTTTTATAAAAAAATTAGATCATCTTTTCTGCTAAAGATCTATACGATTATACCCATACCAAATAATAAAGTTAAAAATAGAAAATGATGACACTCTTCTTAATTCAAATATTATTTAATTTTATCAAAACAATTTTTACGTTTTCTCTTATATTTTTTTTAAAAAAAACAATTGCTCAAAAATTTGTCTTGAAAATTTATCTATTTTGCATTTTTCCAATTTTAAAATCATTTCATCATTAATGCTATTAATTTTTTCCCCTTAATCTCGTCATCAATGTTATTTATATCATTTCCTTAAATTACACTCTTCTTCCATTTTTTGTTCTTTTTACTTTCTTTTATTTATTTATTTTAACATATTAGTTATTGGTATATAGATTTTTGAGTATCTTTTTTGTACTTCTATAAAATAAAAAATTTGAATTATGCCCAATTTAAAGAAAATAATTAATTAGATGAATTCTTTTTATTGGAATCGAAAATAAGATTCTCTTCTTAGATTACTTTAGGTTAAGAATTTTAGCTTTTTTTTTAAATGAAATTATAAACTATTAGAAGTAGATTTTTTCAATAAATATTATGGGAGCTATCATAAATAATGTATTTAGAATTTCTTTATTGGTAGGAAATTGATTAAAATTCGTGAATTATATTGCCTATTTGGTTCTTCAATTGATTTTTAAATAATAGTTAATTACTTTCATGTATGAATGATATTGTGTTTGAATTAAATATAATTGGGAACGGACATGATATTGTATTAAAACCTTAATTTGGTAATTCGATTTTTAAAAATGTTATAGCATTATTATGTCAATTTTTTTTTAAAAAAAAACTTAATCGTTTTCCCTGATGTCAACTTAATATAAAGATATTATTTCTTTTCTTAATTATTTTATTTAAGTGAAAACACAAATCTCGACTCAAATCAAAATAGACATCGTCTTTTTATTTCTACTTAATTTTATTAAAAAAGTTCATTTTAAATTAGCCAAGTTTCCTAGTCAGTTAACAAAAGCTAAATATTTTTAAAAGCTCGACAATTCTTCACTTAAAAAATAAAAATAAACAGGTGTAAAAATAATCCTTTAGTTTTGAGACAAAATGAGTCTCTTTTACCCAAAAAATAAAATAAAATTTGTGCCCCCAGGTTGGATTTGGCATAATTTGTTGTCCCAATCCTTTTGAGTTGAGAAGAAAGGGAATGGCGAGCCACCTTCCAACTTCAACTCTTTCCCTATGGACTCGTGTCTCTAAAATTGGAATTGGAGGTCAATTGACGTTCCCAAAAACGAAGCTGAATCTACGTTCAAGATTTTCAATTGGGTGTGCAGTTTCGATTGTCTCTGAGCCAATTCTAACCAACAATGGCAAACCATTCCCAGCTGAGGTATCGAGAACAATTCTGGAATTATCTTCAGATGGCACTTTATCCACCCCGACCCAAGATGGTTGGCCTTTAGGTATTGGTGTACGTTTCGCTGTTGACCCTCATGGCACTCCAGTACTCTTTCTCAATCATTCAACTTCCAGTTTCGCTCTCAATTCCAAGTCTAGCTTCCTTGTTCAGGTCACATCTCTCTCTCTCACTCTTTTTGTGCTTTTTCTCATATCTCTATTTCATCTAACCCACTTGATATATCAGTTGCAACAATATGGGTTGCGGACTCCACAGTGCACCATACAGGGGACACTACAAAAACCACAAGATACCACAGCTTTGAAGGTCAGATAAGGATTATCCAATTTACACCTCCCCTTTTTCCTTCACTGCTCCACCAAGGTTAAACTCAATACTACTTTTTCAAATTAATTAGGATCTCATAGAGGGAGTGATAAGCACGCACTAAAGTTTTAATTTCCAGTATACGTGATGAAATGTAGGATTTACCACCTATTCTCTTCTTCAACGCTTTGCTAGTGTAGGAAAAAGTATTGTCATTTAGAAAGAAATAAATACACAATCACATATTCATGATATGATCTGATAAATTTATCTCCGGGCATGGTATTCACTATTTTTCAACGAATTGTGTGCTGTTGACAGTAGTAATCTGTGCACTTCTTTTTTCTCCAATTTCAACAATGTTATATGTTATAAGCTGGTGCTTCGTTAGTGATGAATTTATCAAGTTTCCTTCTTCCATGATAATCTGAACTCTCCATTGATGACACTAAAGTTTCTTCTTTTAGAAGCTTCATTCAGTTTGGGAAAAAAAATTTGGGCATGAAGTAGATGAGGATCGCTTATTTTTGCTTTCTGTGGAACGGGTACTTCAGATTGAAGATTTTGCAGAGGTTTGTAGTCTATTTTCTATGAAGAATGCTTTATCTCGTTGATTTCCATTGGCCACTTATAGCTTTGTTTTGTCTTCTTCAGTAGAGATTGTTTTACCTTTTTTATCTCCATATTGAAAGCAAGTTTGGTTAGTGTATATATGTTATAAAAAATAATTCAACTTGTATTAGTAACCCTACTTATCATTTGAACACAACAAGTTAGTTAAAGTCAATTATGTAAGAGCATGTATTTAAATATGTGAGAAAAAATTTACATTATCCATACCAAGCAGCCATTCAAGTCTATTTTTTTGCCCTGAATAGTAGTTCATGCTGATTACTGATTGTGCAGTTACATTAATGATAATTATACGAGATATACTTTCAGGATGGAATTTGGGTCACTTCATCAGACTATAAGTCAGCGAACCCTGATCCTCTTCGAGACTTTGCAGAAAGAATGATTGACGAGATAAATACTAACAATAGGGAAGACATCTTACGGTTTTGCAACATCTATGTAGATTTGGATTTCCAGGTATGTAATGAACCTAACATTATGACTTTCTCTTACTCCCAATTTAGTTTAAAATTTTCACTTTTGTTCTGTTTTTTAGTATAATTGGTCTAGGTGAAAAAAAAAATTCTGCTTCAAGGAGGGTAGTGGGACCAACCCATTATCCATCAAAATTTGAGATTGGAAACAATAAATTTCTCGGTAAATTTGAGTTGTTCCATGTTTGTTCTAAATACCCGCGACCATACTTTTGACTTTTCTTGTTAAGAGAAGAACAAATCCTAGGACCAAATTCTGTTGAGAAAGATATTTATCATTGTCCACCTTAGAATGGTAGACAATGTTTGGAATAACTGAGAAAGTAAAGCAGGACAGCATTTTTGGGACAGTGGAATATTAATAAACCCATGATCCAGAAAATAATTTTAGGGTAAGGGCATATAGACCATCGTTGAACTGTAGATTATAACTGTAGATAAATAACAATCAGAGTTCCAAGAGTGATATATATATACAAAGAACTTTTGGTAAATCTAATCACTGGTCATACATGATCAAACTTCTCAGAGCTTAGGCTTTGGGTCATGAAATAGGATTAGCAGTGGCATCGTGATGGCCCTAGGTTCACATTAGCAGTTGATAATGTGCCTTTTTACCTGGCTCAAGAGTTCCTGTGTGATCGTTGTCTCACTGTCTTTTCTAGTTTGATAGGTACAATTTGGCCATTTTCTCCATGTTCCATTTTCACCAAATAAAAGCTCTCTTAGTTTAGATTGACATGCAATGTTATCCTTTACCTAGTAGTCTGGTAGAATGCTTAATTGTTTACATATTTGATATGTGCTCCGGGTTAGGGAAGCAAGCTAAGATGGTTTGGGCATGTGAAGAGGAGGTGCACGGATGTGCCAGTAAGGAGGTGTGAGAAGTTGGTTGTAGCAGGAGTTAAGTGAGGTAGAGGTAGGCCGAAGAAGAATTGGGGGAGGTGATTAGATAAGATATGACACAACTTCACCTTTTTGAGTGTTGTTGCCTTTAGATGGGAAAGCCAGGAGGCTAGCCCTATCTCCCCGCAGCCTTAACAGTAGTAGTTTTTAGTAATCGCGTAGTTTTTTTTATTCTTCATGGTGTTTTACTATGTGTTGCTTCATTTTCTTTGTATCTTAATATTTTCTTGCAACCATGGTTGAACATCTTCTCTTTTGAGCAGAGGGTCTATCTATCTGAAACATCCTCTCTAACACCACAAAGGTAGATGTAAGATCTGCGTACATCTTACCCTCCCCAGACCCCACTTGTGGGACTACACTGAGCATGTTGTTGTTGTTTTGCTCCAGGTCAAGGAATGCAGTGTTTTCCTAGTCTGTTGTGTACTCTAAAGAAGTATGTTACGATTTTGAACTGGTTTTTCTTCAGCCTGACTTGTTTCTTTTCTTGCAGGTTTGCGATGGCAAGATGCTTTGGGTTGATAGATTAGGTTTTGATGTCCGGTTCAGGTCTCCTCTGAATGATGTATTTGAAGCTCGTATCCCTTTTCCGAGAGAAGTTACAGATGAGAAGGGTGCAAAATCATCTTTCAACTGCATGTCTCAATTTGCTTGGGAAGTAGAAAAGAATTTCCATGGTGCAGATTTTGAAAAGGTGAAACAAGTGAAAAAGATGGAGCACAGAGGACTGTGAAGAATCATATTTATCCCGATGGTTGTGCAGTTATCAATTGCATGTATTAATTTTCTCAATGTTATTTTTCATTAGGGTAGGTGAGCGAGAATGTAAATGCATGTGGTGGAAGAAGGAAGGAACATGTTGTTTAAGACTCCACAAAAGCTTAATTAGTTGGTAACTCTCTCTAGAGTTGTGTTGGGAAAAAAAAAGGCAATACTAATGTGTTGGAAGACATTTTTTTTAATTTGGTTTCCACTCTTTTTATGCAGTAGCATGGAAAATCAAAAGAGACATTTCTCCTTGTTTTTGTACGTCAATTATGGATGACAAGTAAAAAGATTTTCCTTTGTTATAGAGAGAACCTAAAAAGAAAAATAAGTCTCGTTGTTATACGTACCGTAATTAGTTTGAGGGGGGAAACCAAGAAAATGGTGTATGTTGTTTTGGAAAATTAGTTTTGCTTTTTCTAACTAAAATCCAGTTGTAGCTCAACTACCAATTTTAATTGGAACACCTTCCTTTAATTCCGGATGTAAAATTGGGATCAAAATCAAGATTATTAATGTCCTAATAATATAGATTAATTGTTTTTATACTCCATTTACGTCTTCGTGAACCATACTCAATACTAAATCAAGGACAAAAAGCCATCAATCAAATTATAGTCATTGAGACAAAAAGAGCCAAATGACATCACTTGCTTGTACAAGTGAGGAAATTAATAATAATCTTTAGTGGATTTTTTGGTAACCAAAGCTATTTTATGGATATGGATTGGATATCTCATGAGATTCATATATATGATAAACTTTTTTCACTATTATAGTATAAATGATGAGATATTATCCCTTAATCATCCTATGAAAAACCAAACGACCCCAAATAGTGATTGACAAAAATGAATACTCTCTTTATTTATTTTAATTTGTCACATAAAAATTGAGTGGATATATAAAAGGAGGAAGAAAATATAGCATTTTTGTGATTCGAAATGGACCTTTATTTTAGCGCCTATGCTATTTGTTGTCGGCACATTAATTCTACCTTCAACTTTATCTATTTTATTATAGGTTTAAAACGTGGCCCAGTTCATTAGAAAATGAAATTGGTTTGTTATTTTTTTTTTTTGAAAAAGAAGAGGGTTACAAGAATAAATCCAAGTTTTGTTTGATTAATTAGAAATAGTTAAGAGAATATATTTTTAGTTGAGATCCACTTGCAGTCGTCCATTGGTTTGAATAAATAAAAGAATTGACTTTCCTTTAATTACGCCATAATCTTCTCCTTTCTTATAGAGTGAGTATTAATTAATTACTGCCAAATTGCTTCAGTTATCCATCACCTCCACTAAAGTCTTGTAGTATGATTTTATTGATACTCCCGAATATTCCAGCGCCTTAATTCTTAAATATATCAAAATTATTTATTAGATATTTAAAATTTACGAATCTACTTGATTACTAATTAAATTAAAATCCTGACACTCGATATCTATTTCTAAAGTTTTAGTAATATGAAATGGAACACATATATATTTCCTCAATCATCAAATAGTATTGAAAGAGCAAGTTACAAGTACAAACTGTAACTGAATCAAAGCAATAATTGATGGAAGGAAAGATGAGTGAATTAGTCAATTATTACATCCAAACCAATTCATAATAATAATAATAGTTTGTCGTGTTTCAATCTTTTCTATACTTGTGCCATTTTAAAAAAGCAATAATGATTTTTTTAATTTTAACTTTTCATATAACAATTACAAAATTAAGTAACATTTTAATATATAATTTCAGTTTAAAATTAAAAAAGTATATTTTATTTTCTTAAAACTTTATATCAAAATCAAACTATAGGATGAGTATTGAAACTGGAAATGTAGAAAGTGGCAAGTTGAGTCAGGTAAGTCAGGAGAGTGTGAAGTGGACTCATTTTTTCTCTGTGTCATTCGCTCATACCCACCCTCTACATGCACAATCTCACATTAATATTTTAAAATTTATAAAACATTAGTAATTCAAAGTATAATTTTTAAAATTTAGGCAGATTACAATATAGAAGATGTTGATGTATTAGCTTGGTAAATGAAATGTTTTTGTTAGGTTAGAACATTACTCAAAGGCCAAAGTATAAAATGATTAGGTGAGTTGGTTTTATATTATTAGGAGAAAGTGTCGGTGGCAGGAGAGCCACCCGACACACTTTTAACACTAAACATTGCTCGCTCTTCTGGGGTCTGGACCCACGGACACATGGAGTATATCGTAGTAAAGTAAAATGTTAAAAGAAATAAATATTAATGTAAACATTGTTGGAGTGCGGGTGTTTTGTTTTAGGTTCCTTCTATATATATATTAGAGATATTATTTGGAGTATGTATTATCATCAGCAGAATCACTATGGACGCGAGGCAAGTGTTGGCTGGAGTTCTTACTATCACTATGTTCGTTATGCTCGGAGACATGATCAAAAGGGATCACTTTGATTCTCTTCCTGTAATCAACTCTTCTTCATTCTTCTATTTCATGCTCTACTCTTGTTCAATTCTATTTCTATTTACAGATCTATGAATGAATTTAGGTGGATTCAATTCATGCTACCAGAAAGCAAAGTCTACTTGGACCTTGGAAACAGGATGCCCAATCCCTAACCTCCTGTTGGTCTAAACCACTTCTCGGTGAGAGATCTATCACACTTACATTCACGCTCCACTCCACTAGGCACTAGTAGTATGAGTTTTTTAATAATCTTTGTAACAGGGGAACCTGAAGAATCACAAGGATATGTTACCTTCTCCCTCACTAATGGTCCTGAATATCACCTCTCTCAGGTATTAT
Source organism: Solanum stenotomum (assembly GCF_019186545.1). Classification (NCBI taxonomy): domain Eukaryota; kingdom Viridiplantae; phylum Streptophyta; class Magnoliopsida; order Solanales; family Solanaceae; genus Solanum; species Solanum stenotomum. The sequence continues at coordinate 555,291 of NC_064284.1, read as the reverse complement.
TTTGTTTGTTTCACCTTCAACCATAAATAATGGATACTATACTAATTAGTACTATTTACTTTCAACTTTTAGATTGCTGATGCCGTCGTAATAGCTAGATATCTGCGAGCAACTCTCCTACTCCCCGACATAAGAGGACGAAGTGGTGGACAAAGGTCAGTTCGAGTCGAGTTTAGAAGAATAATACTCTTCTCAAATTGTTTCAAATTCACACTATTGACATGTTTACAGGAAATTTGAACATGTCTATGATGTTGACCAGTTTGTGAAAAAACTTGATGGGGTTGTAAAAGTAGCAAAATCTCTCCCCTCTAAAGTCGTCACAGGACCAGTTGTGAAGGTTCCTAGCAGGGTTACTGAAGAATATATTACTGATAACATCGAGCCAATTTTCAGATCAAAGGGGAACATTAGGCTCGCCACGTATTTTCCCTCAGTAAACATGAAAAAAACGAAAGAGAACAGCAACATCGACTCAATTGCATGTTTGGGGATGTTTGCAACTCTAGAGCTTCAGCCTGAAGTTAATGGAGTAGTTGAATCTATGGTGGAGCGCTTAAAAACTCTGAGCAGCAAGTCAAACGGACAGTTTATCGCGGTGGATCTAAGGGTTGATATGCTGGAGAAAAAGGGTTGCCAAGGAAACAGTGCTTGCTATGGTCCACAGGAGATAGCCATGTTTCTGAGAAAAATTGGTTTCAACAAAGATACAACTATATATCTTACTCAATCTAGGTGGGATAACAGCCTTGATGCATTAAAGGATCTCTTTCCTAGAACATACACCAAGGTAAAGTGAAACTTCCAAGTATATCTTGTGTGTAATGTGTTTAGTCTTGACTCCACTTTGAATTGCAGGAAAGCATAATGCCCATGGACAAAAAGGCGAGATTTCTTGATATGGAGAATTCTGAAGTGGAGAAAGTTATCGACTTCTACATGTGTTCTGAGAGTGATGTATTTGTACCAGCCATCTCAGGTCTCTTTTATGCGAATGTGGCTGGCAAGAGAATCGCCTCTGGGAAGACTCAAATACTAGTTCCTGCTCATATTTCTGCTTCCTCTGCTTCTTCAACAGACTACATATCTCATTACGTCTCAAAAAAGAACCACTTTGCCTATTCGTGCTTCTGCTAGCTATATACACTAGTAGTAGTAGTATTAAGATGATAGGCTCTCTCTCTCTCTCTCTCTCTCTCTCTCTCTCTAGTTTGTTTACACAAAACACAAGTTTGCTTGTAGTGATGAATATTTAGATAGACCTTTCTGGGTGGGGTTCTTTTGTCCCTCTTCCCTTCAACCCCCAAACAATATCATTTGTTGGACTTGGAAATATGGTATTGTCATACAAATATAGTGATGGAAAATATTGAGTTCCCATTATGCACCAAGCACGTATTTCATATGTTTGAATCATAAATAAATCTTGAGAAATCATATGGGATTGAAGCGTAATTATAATAAATAGCATGTTAAATCAAAGTAGAAAAGATGCGGCCTGTAATTTACACATGGCTCTGACGGGAATTATCAAATTTCAAATAATACTCCATAATTTACATCTTCCCACCAAAATTAGTACACCTACCTACCTGTTCGGTGAAATGACATATCTCTCATACAAATTACGGAGTATAATCTTTAACTCCTGTTCGGTAAAAGAAAATTTGTCATGTACGCCACACACTTTCCAAGGACACACCTGTCATAACATATACAAATTACTACAAACAAGATTACTTACTAATATTATATTATTGGGGCTGTAAAAGAAATACAGTATTTATCATGCAACATACTTTTGAGGTTGCTTCCTAATGTCTATCTCAATCTTTTTTTGGGCTTCTCTTCCTAATCAGCATTCCTATGTTGTATAAACTATTCTACAACCTAGCTAGTGGGCACTATACATATCAACATACTCTAGGATTTCTTTCTTCCAATTCAGAACCAACAAAAACTAATCTCGTACGTATACTATACATCCATATATATACAACCAAGTAGATGGCAAAGAAACGAAAGCTGCATTCATTTATGCATTACGAGCTGCAATGCATCGCTGATATAACTTGATGAAGACCTTAGCCACAGGGGTCTTTGGAACTGGGATCAATTTTCCCGCAGCAGCAAGAGGCCAACTGTGACAATAAACAAAGATGTTGAGATGCAGATGAGATTATGGCTAGTCAACTCAACAAAAACCCTGTTGTACGATACCTGATAATACCAATGACAAGTGAAACAATCCATAATTTCCAACTCAGTCCAACTGTCGATGTAAATTTTCCAAGGAACTCAATGATAATGATCTGTTCAGTTGTATGGAGGAATGTGATAGTCAGTGACCACAAAAAGAAAGAATTCTAATCAGAATTTTATCCATGCTCAAACATCTTTCACCTGAAGTATGAAAGTAGTTCCCACAACCCCAGTAAAGAGGGGATTTTTGGTCACGCCAGTAAAGACATTAATTTCATCGGGCTTTCGAGCATTAACCTCATTGAATATCTGTATTTCAATTTAAACTAGTTACATATCTGAGGTTTGATGTGTAATCTAGCCTTGAATAAGACAAGTGAACAAAGAACATTATCCGATAGAGAGAATAACCATTTAAAGAAATACACAGCATACACACTTCAATTATTCTCAGACACACATTTCTTTCTCTAATTTGCACCAAGATGAAAAAACTTACTTGGCAGAAAACAAATGCATTGAAAATTAAGGTATTCTTCACCATATTAGCATGTTTTGGGTCATCATTCTCTAAGCTGAGAATGCTCTTGCCCTGGAAATTGAGAACAAGAAGGATTCCGATTTGGTAGAGAGCCTGCAGAAGAGAAAAATAATGAATTTGTTTTATACAAAATGTGTGCTATTAAAATTTCTCTTTTTAAGGTGAAAATAGCAAAAGATAGAATGAAACAACAATATCCTATATCAGTAAGGCCACAGACCTGAATAAGCAAGTTCCTCCACATGATATTTGTCACCAGAGGTTCCCTAAGTTTCACAAATGATAACTGTCAAAGCATGTAAAAAGCCTGAAAGAATTCTTGAGACACGGTAAAATAAGCAAAACAACACTCCCTGGTTAATTTTTTTTTGAAGAAAATCAAGCGCATTGATAACTAGAAATTCACAATTCTAAAGAATCTTGAGTTTCCCATAGATCTGAATTATTTTTCTTCACAAGAATCATATACAGAGCCGTGAACTAGAAAACCAATGAAATATTAAGGAAGGTGCAAGCCAAGTTTATTTTAGATAAAGAATCTGTCCCATGATGAATTTTATTCCTGCAAGTGAGGAGTTCTGAGATTAAATAAACAACACAGAAGCTAATATCTTGATGCACCTTTTGGAAAGAAGTGGATAAAAAGTAGGTGCATATTTACACTAGGAGGGCCTCTCACAATTAGTTGAACCATCATACGCGGAAGATGCCTATGAAAGACTTTGAACATCACATTATGTAAAATGGAAAAAGATGCATCTAGCATAGCGGTAGTTTCTTCACAATAATATAGAACACTTCAAGCTTACATTCACAGAAATTATAATAGATGTTCTGATCATGCACCATTTAGACCTCAAACTAGCAGGCTCTGTGGCATAATTCATTTTATGACAACTGGAAATCATAAAAAAAAGTATTATCAAATATAAGGAGATAGCATGGTAAATTTGAGTTGCTCACCTTCGACCAACAGGAGGTCTACGCATAAGATGGTCAGTTGGTGGTTCAGTAGCCAAAGCTAGTGCTCCCAGAGTATCCATAATGAGATTGACCCAAAGAAGCTGCAAAAAGAGTATCCTTGAGCAAAACGAAAAAAGAAGAAGACTTCCAGCAGGCTACAATATGCAAGTCCTCATTACCCACTAAATGATAAACACAGCACACGTATACACTATATATCATTCTCAAAAAATATATACATACATATACATATTTATACCTATGAAATTATAATTTATATATGCACTCCTGCATCTGTCTAGATCAGAAGATAGACTGGCTCCTTTCCCACCACTTACTTGGGTATGCCTTTGGGTGCTATGAATAGATCATCTCAAGTTTGGAATGTGATTGTGGAAAAGTTTGAGAGAAGGTTAGCCTCCTGGCAACAACAATACCTCTCTCTAGGGGGGAGATTAACACTCATCAATAGTGTATTGGACAGCATTCCCACCTATTTTATGTCCTTACTCCTTATGCCAGCTAAGGTGAAACAGCGACTTGACAAAATCAGGAGAGACTTTCTCTGGGAAGGCAACAACAAGGACCACAAAATTCACCTTGTTAAATGGGCCAAAGTCACTTTGCCAAAACAATATGGAGGATTGGGGATAAAAGACTTNATATCATTCTCAAAAAATATATACATACATATACATATTTATACCTATGAAATTACAATTTATATATGCACTCCTGCATCTGTCTAGGTCAGAAGATAGATAGATAGATAGATAGAGAGATAGAGAGGACCTGCACTGTATTTAGAGGAACATCACCAGAAGAAACTGCTGCCACAACATTGATTACAAGAGCTGCGACATTAACAGTGAGCTGGAACTGAATGAATTTCTGAATATTTGCATAAACAGAACGACCCCAGCGTACAACCTACATTGAGATAAATTAAGTCAAAGACCACAGCTTTTCATTATGCTAGTACAATAAGCCACCGCAAGCTAAAACCAGCTGATACAACACAGACATGGATTAAAAAGACACATCATCTACTTCCTCAGTGTTTGGCTGCTTTTTCCAAGTTGTTAAATAAATGTGGCTCTAAGGATAGGGTGCCAGTCCAAGAAGAATAATATCCACTAGGAAATTTGATGATGAGAGGGCAAAGGGATACAATAATAAAATAAACAAGAAGCTTGCACTGCTTGTTTCTCGTAATCTGACTCCTCTTTTTTACCCTTGCTCTCCCTTTGTCACTACATCGTCTAACAAAATATCTGCAGATCTTTGATTTTCATGTTGACTTCCAAAATTTGATAAGCTCGTGTTACATGTGTTTGCAAATCAATGCAAGTTTAGAGTATATTCTAATACCTACTGGTTAAAAGTGCTCAACATCTACATGGTTGATGCAAAATAAAAAATTATGATCTCAGAATAAGTGGTCAAATTTTTAGAAGCATTATCCGTTAGTCCAAGTCACCTTCACAAATTCAGCCAAATTACCTTTCAAGATCAAAATAAAAAATACAAAACATGAATACATGTCTGAGTTTTCATGTGCTTTCGACCTTCAAAACCCACTCTTCATAGTTCAAATAAATGTTCTCATCATATTTGTGAAGTTCTGATAAATATGCTTATATTAACAGTGAAAAGACTTAAAAAGCATTCACAACATCACATGTAGTTGAGGTGTAATCAAAGTTCAGACTAAGGATAATAAATGATTTATTTTCGAAATATTGGTTATTTTGATAGTAAAGGAGAGGAGCTCTTTACATAGTAGATGCAGAGCAACTAATCTCAGAATGACATTTTACATTTCCTAGAGGCATTATAAGTTGGTACAATTCACCTTCTTTCACAACTTAGCAAAATAACCTTCCAAGATTGAAATAAAAACATATCTATGAGTTTTTGACCTGAAAGCCCACCTCCATAGGCCCACAGATGTTCTCATCAGAATACTGAAGTTTATGATAAATGTGCAGTATTTTAATGATGAAAAGATTTAATAAGCATTTCTGGCATTGTACATAGTTGAGACTTATAATCACAGAAAGTAATTTCTAAAAAGCAAACTAACATTTTCTTCAAACACCAGAAGAAATTTTTCAACTCACCTTCACTACTGTAGCAAAATTATCATCCAAGATAATGATGTCAGAGCTTTCTTTTGCGACTTCTGTTCCTTGGATGCCCATGGAAAGGCCTATATCGGCCTAAATATTGAAATACAATGAAATTAACTAAATACAGAAAAATCACTAGACAATACAAAATTTAACATTGAATAATTGCAGCTAATAAAGCATTCAAAAAGAATAGTGTAATTAGGCACAAAAAGTTGCTATTCCAGACCATATACAGCACCTGAACTTTGGCAATATTCTTAAACCCTGAACATCAAGTCATGGATGTACATTACTTACACAGGAGAATGATTTATATTTGAGGTCAATCATAATAGATTCTGAAGCAGATAAGACAGTGGTCCCATTGGAGATATGTAAGACCCCATAAATTTGAACCTTTGTACCAGGTCTAATTCGGCTTAAAAATCTCAAAAATCCCACAAAAACTGGAATGTGGAGACCACCTGAGGATTTTAAAGACAAAGTAATTCAACGGACTAGGACGGTGTGGAAGCACGGTGAGCAAAGGGACAAAGGTCCAAAATGATTAAAGATTTTATAGTGTGACAATGACAAATAGAAATAATGCTTTTGTGTTCCAAAGGAGGCTACAGACTAGTACCATATCTCATGGACATGATAATAAGTATATGAAACGTCTCGGAAGTGATTTAAGGTCTAAGGAGAGCTCTAGCATAAAGTTGAAATTGGAAGCTACAGCACGAACTAAGTTTTCGAATGAGCTCGCACAAGGTCCAACTTCAAACAAACATATCTACCCCCTGGTAGACTTTTATGCAACAAACTGTTCATCAATGAGCTCTATACAAAAAGATATGTACATTTTACTGAAGTGCAAGCGAAATGGCTGGGCACCACATGGCCCGTGTCACGCTAAGACAAAACTTCAGGAAGTCTATTCTTTTTCATCCATGCTCGCACCCCGCATCGTGGTAGGCTAAAAATATGCTTGTATCTTCTATTTTACGGTCTACAAAGTGAGAGAAAGAGGGGCATATGTTTGGACAATTTTGGAGCTTCTCTCTAGTTTTTCTCCCCCAAAGACCTCCCACATCAAAGTAAGATATTCCTTATCTAATTCTCTCACCTACTACATGAATTAACTCATGGATTCTCATGCAGATTTTAGAACACTCAAGTTTCTTCCCAAGAATTCAAGTGAAGGATTTTGCAAGGGTTTCTTCCTAAAGGTAAGACTTCACCCTCAAACTCTCATGCATGAATAATTGAGGATAACATGAGTTTGTTTTAGTGTTGTAACTTATGGTTATGGAATGCTGATTAGAAGCCATAAGTTTGTGGCTTTAGTTGATGAAAATGGTAGAGAATGGAAGAATTATTGTAGGTGAAATTGTGGGATGAGAGCGAATTTTTGGACACATTGGCAATGAAGGAAGTTGTTATGTATCTAAAAACGGCTGTAGTGTCATTTTTTTTGACAAGGGGAAGGGTTGTTGGATGAAAAAACACCATTAGTGGAGATTGTAGAGATTCATGCTCAGTGCCTAGGCACCCTCCAAATGGGATATCACATCTTTGAGAGGGAGGCAAGAGAATAGTAATAGGAAAAGATAAAACGGAAGAAAAAAAAAGGATTATTTTAAGAGAGAGAAATGCTCTCAGACACGATTTTCGAGGTTAGCCAACTTTCAACATAAAGTTGTACTTTATCACACTTTTGGGGGCTTTCCGGCAACTTTGGCCGGAATCTTATCAATGGGGAAAACACCATCTTTTATAACGCAAGTTTCAAGTCTTATGAAATCACCAGATGTAAAGAAGGAGCAGAAACATGGTACGAGTGGACTGAACGTAGCAGGAATTTAGTGAGAAGAGCGAAGATTAGCATTAAAGTCCTGAGATGGCTGATTTCAGTATTTATTGAGGCGTCGAAGGTCAAAGGGGACTCGGTCAAAAGATGGAAAGTAAAGGACTTGTATTCGGATTTCTTTTGCACCCTTAAATACAACGAAAAGGGCAGATATATCAGTTTTATTGCTATTCAAGGACAAAACAAAGCAGTCATCATTACACCGGAATCATCTTACAACACGGGTTGGGGAAACATCGCTCATAAAATAGCAAAATTCACCTATGAGCCTACAACAGAGCAGAAAACACAATTTAACAAAGGGAAGGCACTGGGAGTATCCTTTAAGGACGCAGTAAGGAACAATAGGTGGACGACAGAATCCACGAAGAAGGCGCACATACTGGTGGAAGGTGGCCATCTAAAGGTGGTGAACGTAACACAGACATCGGAGACAGATCTCCTCAAGAGATGCATTGTCGGTAAATTCCAGACCACAACTCGAGATTTACCAACCCTCAATGATGTAAGAAGGTGGGCTTGCAACACTTGGAAGTCAGCCATAGGAGTCGGCGTCTTCGCTATAAACGACGGGCACTTCCTTTTCAAGCTACCCACAAAAGTTGTTGCAGAGCATGTCATGGCAGGAACATGGGTCTGGAAGAAGATGCCTCTGAACCTAGAGTGGTGGAGCCCAATCACAGGTTGCTGGCCGGAAGCTATAGCAAGAGACTGGGTGTGGATAAGAGTGTTGGGCTTACCCCTAAACCTATGGTCCCATAAAGTCTTCAAGCTTATCGGAGACCTGTGTGGGGGTTTTCATCGAAGCAGAGGAAGAAACGACCCTCAAAAATCACATGCACTGGGCACGCATCAAGGTGAAGGGTGATGGGAAGATGGTCCCGAAGGAGATTAAAATCACCAGTGAGGGTTTTGTGTATACAGTGCCGATCTGGTGTGAAGCACCGGTGACTTTCCGAAAGGAGGCGACGAGGAGAGAGGAACAACATTATGGACCGATGGGCAACAAGGGTTTCTTTTCCCCTTTAATGTTAAAATCTGTGGAATAGTCAGACCACCACGTGGGTACATCAACAGCTGGCAAAAATTTGAATTGGAGAGCACGTGACTCTACACGTGAGGCAAACAGTAAAGGCAAAGGGCCTTTATCAGCGGTAGCAGGCTAGCTTGAGAGAAAGGAAAATTTGGGCCCAAATTTTTTAGGCCCAAAAAGGCAACAACAAAAGTATAATGCAGCCCAAAGTCTTGACATAGTTAACATTGAGATACAAGCAAACCTATCTCGTATAACAACAAATAACAGATTTGAGGAATTGGGAAATCAAGACACGGGAGCTTCAAACAAGTCCAGCGGAGATCAGGAGGGAAGAAACGCAACGGATAAAGATGCAGCTCAAATAAAAAAGAAGCCTAGAGACAGTGAAAGGCTTTCTGAGCCTTTGCGTGATGAAATAGAAGCAAATTGCAGAATTCTAATGGAACAAGGTAGAGAAGGTGTCCTAATTCCTTTTGAATTGGGAGACGAGGGAAACAATCTTGAGTTTGTCGCAGACCTGAGTGATGATGACGATATGTCCATTATCCAAACAGAGGAAAGAACAGATCAGGAGATACAAACAGTGAGCGACATGCAACTGGAGCAGAAGGCAGATGGGGAAGGCACAATTGAAGATATCTTACCACTGAACTCTAATAAGCATGGAACTGATACATCAGCAGAGAATGAAATTTCTTCATGGGTCCAGGAAAACATAATCAGACTCAGTAAAGAATTTGGGGTACACTTCATTGGATGCGAAGAGGTGGCTTTGAACCTCTTTATGGCAATCGACAGTAAAAGACAAACTATTAAAAAGGCGGGGGGAGCAATAGTTCCTATTACTCCAGTGGGAAAGGTCCCAAAGAAACTCAAGAATTTGGAACCAAAGAGTAATTTTGTGAGTTATGGTACAAGGAGTAGTGGGGGATGCTTTATAGATGATCTTAATGAAGGTTAAGATAGTCTCATGGAATGTAAGGGGCCTCAATGATCCAAGTAAGAGGCTGCAAATCAAAAACTTAATAAATACATGGAGGGCAGATGTGTATTGTTTCCAGGAGTCAAAAATCAGTGGAGATATAAGTGGGATTGTAAAAGATTTGTGGGCAAATAGGAAGGTGAAATATGCACAACTAGAGGCACGGGGGACAAGAGGTGGTATCATTGTCCTGTGGGATAGTAGTATCTAGGAGGGGGAAGTATGTGAAATAGGGGCTTACAACATCACTTGTAAGTTCACAGGGAAAGCACAAGACTTGGGATGGCATTTGTCAGGTGTCTATGCCCCAAATAGTAGACAAGAAAGAGAAGAAGTATGGGGAGAGCTGGGGGCAGTGAGGGGTCTATTTAATGGACCTTGGGTGGTGGCTGGGGACTTTAATGTAGTGAGATTCCCTTCTGAGAAGAAAAATTGCAACAGATTCAACAAGGAGATGGAAGAATTTTCTGAATTTATAGAGGACTTGGAACTGCAAGACTTACCTCTGGTAGGTGGCAGATTCACATGGAGGAAAGGGGATGGATATGATATCGCAGCAAGATTAGATAGATTCCTGATATCTGAGGAATGGGAAGTAGCTTTTAGAAAGATCAAACAATCAATCTTACCTAGAGTAACTTCCGACCACAATCCATTGTTGTTGGAATGTGGTAATTGGGAGAGATCAACCTCAAATTTTAAGTTTGAGAACTGGTGGCTGCAAACTAAAGACTTTAAAGAAAGAGTTAAAGAATGGTGGAACTCTGAAATTTATGTGGGAAAACCAGATTATATTTTAGCTTGCAAGCTAAAGTTACTGAAAGTCAAGTTGAAAGAATGGAGTAAAACAGTACAGGGCAACCTAGGTATGCAAAAACAAAGCATCCTTAACCAGCTGGCTGAACTGGACCAGATACAAGATCAGAGAATCCTATCAGATGATGAGTCCTATTTAAGAGCAGTATTGACAGTGGAGTTTGAAGAAAATGCCAAGAGAGAGGAAGTGGCTTGGAGGCAAAGATCTAGGGCATTGTGGCTCAAAGAAGGGGACATGAATACCAAGTTCTTCCATAGAACTGCTAATTGTCACAAGAGGTATAACAACATTGATAAACTGATCATAAATGGGTCCAGTGTGACTGAACCAGCTGAGATCAGAGATGAAGTTACAACCTTCTACCAAAAACTTTACAATGAGACAGAATTCTGGAGACCTCAGTTCAACCCCAGAGTTCAAGCCAGGATAGATGAAGAAGATAATGCAGCTCTGCAAGCCCAATTTGAAGAGCAGGAAATTAAAAACTGTGTGTTCTCATGTGCAGGGGATAAGGCACCAGGCCCTGATGGTTTCACAATGGCCTTTTTCAAACAGTGTTGGGAAGAGATAAAACAAGAAGTGGTAGCTGCCATCCAGAATTTTCATGACCAGGGCTACTTTGAAAAAAGTTTCAATGCCACTTTCATAGCCCTGATCCCCAAGAAGTTTGGAGCATCTGAATTGAAAGATTTTAGGCCAATTAGCTTGATTGGGAGTATCTACAAAATCATATCAAAGATTTTAACAGAGAGACTCAAGAAAGTTATGTCAAAACTAGTGGATGAACAACAAATGGCATTCATAAAGGGCAGGCAAATTATGGATGCAATATTGGTGGCTAATGAATGTGTGGACATGAGATACAGATCCAAAGCTCCAGGAATTCTATGCAAGCTAGACATAGAAAAAGCTTATGATCATTTGAATTGGGAACATATGTGGAGAACATTAAGGAGGATGGGGTTTGGCAACACATGGATAAAATGGATGAGGTTCTGCATAACTACAGTGAAGTTTTCAGTTTTGATAAATGGCTCTCCAACTGGTTTTTTCTCTTCTGAGAGAGGGTTGAGACAAGGAGACCCCCTGTCTCCTTTTCTTTTCATTTTGGCCATGGAAGGTTTAAGTGACATGCTGAAGAGTGCTCAGGTGAATAACAGAATCAGGGGTTTCATTGTGAATGAAGGAAACTCCTTGGGAGTGTCTATTTCCCATTTACAATATGCTGATGACACCTTGATTTTTTGTGAAGCAGAGAAGGAACAACTAAAACACCTAAGGGTTATCTTCATCCTATTTGAAGCAGTTTCTGGACTTCATATAAATTGGGAAAAGAGTTTTATCTATCCTGTGAATGAAGTTCCAAAAATCAGTACTTTGGCAAACATTTTAGGTGGTAAGATAGGAGAGCTTCCCACCACCTATCTTGGAATGCCATTGGGAGCTAAGAGTAAGTCCATGAACAATATTTATCTTTGGGTGGTAGAGTCACACTGATCAATAGTGTTCTTGATGCCATGCCAAACTTACATGATGTCCCTTTTCCCCATTCATGGGAAGATAATCAAAAAGTTGGATGCTATCAGGAGAAACTTTCTTTGGCAAGGTAATGGTGAAGGGGAGAAGAAGCACCATTTGGTTAAGTGGGAAGTTGTCATAACATCCAAAAAAGAGGGAGGTTTAGGAATGAAGAATCTGAAAGCACAAAACAAGAGCCTTCTGTTAAAATGGCTATGGAGACTGGCAGCAGATGAGCAGGGCCTATGGAAGAAAATCATTATTGCAAGATATGGTAGGGAAGGACCATGGACTACTCAGGCAGTTAAAACTCCTTATGAAAGGGGACTATGGAGGACTATCAGAAATCAGTGGCCAAAAATGTGGGGTAATTCTGTGATCAAAGTGGGTAATGGCAGAAAGACCATGTTCTAGAATGATATATGGGTGGGGCAAACACCTCTGAAGCAACAGTTTCGAGACATTTACAATCTCAATCAACAGAAGCTAGCTACTATCTCAGAGGTCAAAAATGCACAAGGCTGGAATCTATCCTTCAGAAGACTCCTCAATGACTGGGAAGTGGAGAGAATGATTCAGTTCTACAATACCTTGGAACAAGCTAAGAGTCTCAATTTTGAGGAAGACAAACTATTATGGAGTTTGGACAAAGGCGGCAAGTTCAGGGTGAAAGCAGCCTACAAGATGCTGAATATCTCAACATAAATCAAGGAATGGTGGCCATGGAAGATGATCTGGAAAGGGAAGATACCTCATAAAGTGGCCTGTTTTACTTGGCTAGTTGCAAGTCAAGCAGTTCTGACCCAGGACAACCTTATGAAAAGGGGCATGCAGTTATGCTCTAGATGTTTTTTTTGTGAAGCTGAAATAGAGACAGTAAATCATCTTTTTCTGCAGTGTAAAGTGATTGGATAATTATGGCAATGGTTCATCAATCTGAGGGGTATTGGATGGGCCATGCCAAGGAATACTTCAGAAGTACTAGCATGCTGGAATAGAGATGGTAATCAGCCAGAACACAAGGAGAGATGGAAGATTGTCCCTTCTTGCATCTGGTGGACAATCTGGAAGGAGAGAAACCAGAGATGTTTTGAGAACAAGAACATTCCCTTCCAAAGCATAAAGATGAACTGTTTAGCAACATTTTACTTTTGGTGTATACATTCTGTACCTAAGGATATAGGGGAAATTAACCTATTTCTAGACAGTTTATAAGGAATATAGGAGATAGATTTTGTTTTGGGCTGTCCTTTCATACTTTTGATGTAACTATGTAGGAGCACACTATTGGTGTACTCCTTTTGTTTATAATACCAGTTAACTTTATCAAAAAAAAGAAGAAGATAAAACGGAAGACGAAGGAGAGAAGATCTCCATCATGCATCCATCTACATCCTACGTGTTCCTTCCTTTTCTTTACTTGTTAAGGTTTAACAAAGACAGTGCTAATTCTTTGATATTCGGCAGTAGAATATAGTTAAGTAAGAAGCTTAGATATAAAAGGTGTCTTATTATTTGATGGTTTTAAAAATATTTTTATCTTTGTTCCTCGTTAAATTATGCATATTTTATGATAGTGATATATTCCTCATGTTTAGTGAAGTTGAAATACTTGCCAATTGTATTTGAAGGGATGACATCTAACCAGGTTTGGATGAAAGAAATAGAATGCAACACTACTCAAGAAATCAGAATATGACATAAATTTAACTAAACTCCTAGCTTTTCTTTTTTGTGGATAAAGTGCTAATATTAAGAGAAGCTTTCTAGATCATCCTGCATCTTGGACAAAACTAGATTAGAGTCACTAAAGGGACATTCAAATGTAGGAATTAGAAGGTAGTCAATGCTACCCATAATAGTGATAGAACATTAGGGAGTTCCATCAATTTATGAGATCGGTTCCATATTGACCTAGTCTAATTAAGAACCTACACTGAAGCATCCTTAATGATTAGAAAAGCTTAAAGTAGGAAACTATACCAAAAACAATGATTATAACTCAGGCAATGAGTATTTTGAAACACTCGTTATTTAAATCCTTCATTAATAAAATGAGGTTTAGTTGAACCCCTAACCTTCATTTACTACTAAATTTTCCTTAAAGTTCGCCTCTTGTATATTGAGTTCTCTCTGCATCATGTTCTTCTTCTTCTTTTTAATTTATAATGACTGACCAAATCTCAATCGTTTATTGCTCAAGTGGCATAGGATCAAACCACTTCTTCTTAAAGTTTGTTTTAGTGCTTAGACCAAATGTGTACAAGGATCAGCAAGTGAAGACTCAAAAAGCAGAAGAAAACTAAACAATTGAATAAACAGAAAGTGATAAGAAAGTCATCAAACCTCATGCAGTGCAGGAGCATCATTAGTTCCATCTCCAGTAACAGCAACGACTTCCCCTAGTTTACGCAGAGTTTGCACAAGCAAAAGCTTGTCACTTGGTGATGACCTTCCCATAACCTAGAAACCAGTTTTCTACTTTTAACAAGATGTGCCAACATACAAATGGAGATACAAGTAGATTAAATATATAAATCAGTTATTATCTCTTCATGGATAACATACCGACATTCTTTTTGCAACTTGTTCTCTCTCCTTCTCAGACAACTCACGGAAGGTTTTCCCCTCAATAACTTCAAATTCTGTGACTTCAGTATTTGAAGTTAAAATTCCACACTCCAAGGCAATTGCTCTAGCTGTTTGAATATTATCTCCAGTTACCATGCGCACCTAAAGGTTCTCAAGAGTAAAGTTTTCGCTTATAAGAACAAATGCTTAAGCTAAAATGCATTCCAGATATCCTCAAATTAGAAGTTACAGTCATGTGGCTAAATGTGCACACCCAACCATGACAAATACTGTACTATATCTATCCTGAAATGGCTAATAATTGAAATATTTTAAACCATTCAAGATCTACCAAATTTCCAAAAAATTTCCTGTAAAAAGGAAGATAGATTTTGATAGAATAAACATAAATCATTAGTATAATTAACTGGTTCAAAGTGTTTGAAAATAGATTCAATTAATTAAAAGAAAACACCTTGGACCAAAGTAAAAGTCTTCTTCCTGAAAAAGTTAGATATGATTATATAGTTGATCATTTCACCTTGTTAGCTATTATTACATCCAAACAAAAAGATTACCTTAACACCAGACTCACTGCACTGTCTCACTGCATCTTTGACACCTGGCCGACAAGGATCCTATGTAAAAAGGCAAAGAAAGATAAATGAGAACTTGCAAAACAACTCAAGACAAATTAATTACTGCACACAAATATGTACCATATCAAATAGTTCTTTTTATAAGGTGGAGTCTCAGACAGCTGGGGCACATACACTCTATCCATCTCATTTTCTATATCAGTTTTAGTTTAGTTGTCCACGAAGATTAGAAGTCAATTTAATATATAATACTTTAACAATATTACTCTATAAAATGCCTAGAGATCTATCTAATTTTTTTTTAGCTCTATTTTTAAACAGGATGTGACATCATTTAATCTTATGATAACTTCAATTAATGTTAACACATATGTTTCAAATAGAATAACTATAGTCAAACCATTTTCTCTTAAACCTCACGATAGTTGAGCCAGGTGAAACTTGAGATTGTGAAGTAATCAAAGGATATGGTACGTATTTGTCATAAATTACAACTACCAGGTAGACAAACTCGAGATGAGAGAGGACATGAGTAGAACAATATTCAAGAAACTATATACATCTCAACTACACGACCTTACAGAACATGCACCTTTATTTTATTTTGAGCTGCAAAAGTATGATTAAGAATATGTACCTTTATACCAAGTATAGCAAGCAAAATAAGGTCATCTTCTGGTAGAATCCATTGAGCCAGTTGTTCTTCATCAGTTGGAACCTCATTCACATTACAAGTTTGGTATGCAATGGCAACACACCTCAAACTTTTCACTGCCATATCTTCAATGGCTTCTTTCAAAAAATCCTGTAGCCAAAATAATTACTAAAAAGAGATGAAAGGATAAAGTCTGCACTAAAGTGTCCTTTTGTGATTCATAATTCTTCTCAAGTTTTTAATGGCCGGATTTGGGACAACATAAAGTCAACAGAAAAGTTCACAGGACTCAATTTTATCAAAATTTTCTCTCTCAGAAAGTAGTCCTAACTTCTTCTAACCTTCTCCGTTTCAATGGATTGCAAGCAGCCATTTGAATCAAGGTATCCAGTACAAGATGCCAGTATAATTTCAGCTGCACCTTTCCAATGCATATGAACTTGAGAGCCACTCTGCAAAAGAAGAAAGAAAAATCGTTAAATATACGATTAATAACCTCATGCATGTGCAGATAATTAAAAAGTTCATCCACTCAAATATATAGATTAAAGGAAATCAGAAGTGTGCATCAACAGAAGAAACTATAATGTGAGCCATAAAGAAAACAAGAAAGAATGAACTTGAAAATCCAAAGAGGCCACGGCGCGTCTGCTAGCTCTCATCCTAGAAAGCCCTTATTTCATGAGTGATTATGTACCTGAATGTCATAGTCCAAAAACTAACTCTATGCTTATTTATCACCGGATAATCATACAATCAGGTGACACAAATGCTGCAACGGATCCTAGGTCAGTCAGAAAGAATCACTAGCATTGGGGCATATTATAAATATCATTTCTAGGAATTTTCTGTTCTTAAACCCTGAGGACTGTTTGACACGATCTTTTGATTTCAAACACAAGTAGATTATAACTTAGCCTACGACATCTCGCGAAGAGATAACTTGTTGCAGTAGATCATCCCACAAACACTTACATCCAGACTACAACCTTGATTCTTGATTTTAGCACTTGAAGCCTCACAAGGTAGGTTTCAATTATTTAGCTAGTTAGGAAAAGAAATATCACAAAAAAAGCTAAATTTCTCTCATTAAACTGATTATGTGGAGCAATAAATCCCTCTAAATGGACATAATTATGTCCAATTTTAAATTAAAGAAAACCTTAACAAAGCGAACAGGACTATGAAGCTGCAAGCACTCGAATATCAGATAAGTCGATTACCTGCTCTCTAACTGCAACACCTCCTCTCTTCTTTGTAGAATTAAAAGGAGAGACGTGAAGAACTATGGATTGTGATCTGACTACATCGAACTTCATTCCAATCTGAGTAAATTGTGCATTAGTTGAATAAGCAGATTCTGTTGATTTATATCAGTAAACGGAAAGACAAGTTGTTAATACTACCTTGACGCCCCATGAAAGAATGGCTTTTTCAGTGGGAGAGCCTGAAACCTCTGTTCCCTTGCCATCCTACGAAGAGGGAACTGAGTCAAAAATAGAATGAACCAAAGGTAGTATACACATGCATGCCAAAGTAAACAAGAAAATCATTTCTAGAGATTAGATAACAAATTAAATTAGAAGTATTGAGCATGGTGAGGGAGGGAAAGATGAAGAGGTGCAGAGCAGTTGATCCAAATACTACTGCAAATGTGCAATAAGAAAGACAATGCATGTTTGTCCTTTGAAGAGTTGATCTGTGGGGACTTATATTAAAGAGCATTTTGAGTAAATGTCATCTAAGAAGACTATTAAGAATTCTCATCTCAAACTTTATCATGAATGTCTGTCACTCTAAAGCCATCAAATTACATGGCACATGTATGAGGAGAGATGCAGAGATAATTTAGGGAGAGACAAGGAAACAGGGTGAATACCTTAGAAGTAAAGACACTGCCGGATGTATTCTGAGTTATGCCCTCATCCAGAAGAGAAGAAACAGCTGAATGCAACTGTGAACCATCTTCAGGTGAGTTGAGCTTCCTTTCCCCGACATAGGCTTCTACGACTGTCATCTACACAAACACAAGCATATAAGTCATCATATAATTTGTGAATTAGTGTAGATATGTAACTGAAGTTGTCAGTTTGAAGATCAAAAGCATGAACCAGCAATGTAACCTGATTCAGAGTCAATGTTCCAGTTTTATCACTACAAATAGTTGTAGCAGAGCCCATAGTTTCACAAGCTGAAAGTCTGCGCACCTGCAAATTAATCAAAGAAAACTATTTCAATCATGATTACCATAGTATCAACATTCATATATATTTAACTAAATAATCAAACAGATATAGCAAAGGAGGAAAGACATATGTACCAAAGCCTTGTCAGCCATCATTTTCTTCATTGAGTATGCTAAACTGTCACAACATTTAGAGCAGGCAATGATTTAAGAGGATTATAAGGCACATGAAAATTAAGTCAATAGTGTCAAGGCAGAAGCATTTTTTTGATACTTACGTCAATGTAACAGCTAAAGGAAGACCTTCAGGGACAGCAACAACCACAATTGTGACCTGAAAATAACTTATGCATTATATAGATGACTCGAATTGTAGGTACTGAATCTGTCAGACACTTAATGTCTTCCATGAACAACAAAACATGGACTAATAGTTTTGTACAAAAAATACAACCATTCATTATTGGAGACTGAAACAGAATCAAAATATTAAATCATATGGGCACTTTTAACGGATTGTTGAATCCATTTTGGAGCATTTTTTTCCATCTTTAATTATTTTATTGACACTTAAGTTTGACCATTGAACAATGTGGAGTCCAGTGTTATCAAAGGTGAAAAGCTCAAAAAAGCTATAAGGTCCGTTGGGGCTTTAAGCGCAAATAAAGTGTGGCTTTAATTAAAAAAAGTGCAAAGGGACAAAATATACAAATATCTATGTTTAGTCTAAGACTAATAATTATGAACATGTATGACAAATATATGACCATAGAAATTGAAAAACCATTATGATAAAGTGAAATATCAATTGTTTAGTGTCACTTCTTCCGAAGAGGCTCATTGGCAAAGAAAAGTTTTCCTTAGAACCTTGATGACGATACTGAAGCGCACATAAAGCGAACTGAAGCCCTCCACACGTTTTGAGCCTCGCTTCAGGGCTTGAGCGCACCTTTGACAACATTGGTGGAGTCCTAGAGTATATTGTCCAAAAAAAGGGACCATTTGAAATACACACTATTTAGGTACACGTGTCTTCCTTTCTCTTTGTTTTTGAGCAATACAAGTCTATGAAGGCAAGTTTACTTAAAAATCTCAAATCTTCCACTCTGTGGGCCTCATTGAAAAAAGGTAGAAGAAAAGATAGAACATCTATAACAAAGAATAAATACAATTTATATACTATGTTAAGTTCTAATTATACGCATACACAAAGGGACTCATATAGCTGACCCCAACTAGTTCAGGGTTCAGGCGTGTAGTTGATTGATTAATATATGACAAGACTCTACTTCTATACTCATTGATAGGTAATAAATGCATGTTACATTTTTGAAAACTACATATAAAAAAAAGGCCCTCAGTAGTGTGTCTGTTCAATCTAACCCAGACATCTTACTAGAATCTTATCTCCCATGTCAATTATCCTAATTGGACATGACAAATAGCTTTCTGAACTACATACAGTACCTAAGAGCAGTGGAAATCAACAGAAAAAGGCCTTTTCAATTCTTAGGTAGTGGACCTAAAATTTACAACTCCACTGGTGTCCATTGGAATCCACAATATATATAGTGCATGACCTAGTCAGAGCCTAAAGGGCAAAGCCTGTAAGATAAAACTTAAAAGCATTGATCAGCAAGAACTTACAGCTGCAGTGATGATATGTACAACTCCATCCATTGTTTTACTAACACTGGTCTGTCCACGGACAAACTGGGTAGTCCCATCTGGATTTTTGCTATGTCCAGTGAAGAACCTGGGGGACATAATATTTAAGTCATATGCAATATTTAGCATGCAAACCATACAGAAAGGCTTTGGAAGGGAGCAACGTCTTTACCTGCTTAAAAGAACAATGAGCACAAAGAGAGCAACAGCAAGGCCAACAATGCCAATAAAGGTGGCAACCCCATTCAAACGCACCTGCCATATTGTCATTGACAAGCTAAACACAGAATGGATATAACAAGTAGAGAAACTGATAGTGATGGACAGCACGTTCTAATTACAACCTGCAAAGGAGTTTCTTCACCGGTATCCTCTGATATACTCGCCATCAACAATCCCCATTCAGTATTGATTCCTACACCAGTTACCTAAATAAAAACATATGTTTAAGGAGATAAAGATGAGGGAGCTTTGTTTTTAATATAGAACAGGAGACGGTCTTTGAATATGGGATGTTTAGATAAAATTTAGCTGAAGTTGAAGCAAAAAGAGTAATTATACATGTTTGTACATGAATTTCACTTGGAAAAAAAAGTTGAAGTTTTGTGAGTGGACTATTATTTCATTTGAAATACATCAAATCAGTTTTCCAACATTCTCTATTTCAAGAAATATTGAATCGAATTGTAAGACAAACATCGGTTTGTAAATAATAATTTGAGTTTTAGTTGAGATAATGAAATAAAATTTATGGCCAAATGGGGAAACGATGTCTAAATTTTCATTTTCTCCAGATGAAATTAGCTCCTAAATCCTCAAAGGGATGGGGGAGATCAGAATAAAAGAAACAAAGAAAGAAATAAGATGATCTTACAAGCATGGTTCCAGCACCATCTGCTACTTTGCAACCAGCCATCAAGAAAGGTGCCTTTTGATTTTTGTTTACCTTTAAAAATGATATGATATTTAAGATCATTTGGATCAATGAGCTTACACATACTATGCAAGAAGGTCTAACCAACTCACAATCTTGCTTTCACCAGTCATACTAGACTCATCAATTGCCAGAGAATGTCCAGAGATCAAGACTCCATCTGCAGGAACCTGGAAGAATACCAAAGCTTTATCTCTTTGATCAGAAAATAACTAGAGAAGAGGCAGAAAAAATCTATATTGCCACCTTTACCTGATCTCCTATCCTGAGAGGAACAACATCACCAACAACAATTTCGTATATTGAAATTCTTTCCCTCCTGCCATCTCTTATAACCTTTATAGATCATTTTGAAGCAGTTCGTTTATCATCTATATGATAAGGATCGTAATTAATATAATTTTCACGAGGCTATGGTTCGTAAACTGCAATTACCTCTACTTGGATATTTCGTTTTTCTTCATTTAAGTTCTGAAATCGCAGGGACTGTCTGTAGTCACTTGTTGCTAAATGAAAATTTACAAAACAAAATTAATTAAATCAAAGATGTAGTAGTAAATAAGGATTGGTAGGGAATAATGCCCCCACCCACCCCCCACCCCATCCACCTTCTCATCATATTAAAGAAGTGAGGTTCTACCAATGAACTATACACCTCAATCCCGAAATATACAAACAAATCCAGAAAACAAGATGGGAGCTTGCAAATCCACTCTGAAAAGCTAGGACAAGTCAATTTATTGAAGAAAAAAATGCAACGAGGAGAGCCACATAAATTGAACTCTTCTTTAAAAGAAAAAGGAAAGAAAGCTATATTATGATGATCAACTAGAAGGATTCCAACTCATGAATTGTTCAATTGCAATACTCACATAATACACCTCACCCCAGAAATTCAAGATTAGGAATAGCAAACAGCTACCGTGTTTGGTACCAAGAAAGAAGAGAAGAAGATCGGTTTGATAAAAGAGTAAACATAATTAAACTTCAGAGCAAAATAAGTGAATAGCTCTTGAAGAACATTAAAAGAACTTTTTCATTATAAAGAGAAACAGAATAATCAATTTATTTGATAGGAAGGAAAATGTGTGTAAGAATGCAACTTGTTATGTGGAGAACTAAAGCTACTGTTAGCAAATAGAAGAAAGAAACTATATTTTAGCAACCGAAATATTAACTAAATATGATTAATAATCTGCAACACGAATCTGGTGAGGCCTGACCAAGCTAAACACGTGAATAGAGAGAGAGAGAGAGGAGGAGGAGGAGGAGGAGGAAGTATAAATAGCAAATTAAGCTGCAGCTATGACTTTTATCAGTTTTCTGAAATTCTGAGAGGTTAATATCTTTAGTCTGATTCTATTAGAGTTTCATGGTTTTCTTGAATGTTAATGAATATTCTTCAATTTGTTCCAGTAGTTAATACAAATTTAGTAACCTGGGATTGACAAAAGAGAAAGCAGCCAAGCCATTGTAGAGTTTAATGAATTCTATAAATCCATTCACTTGGATTAAAAGTAGTAGACAAACAAGAAGCAAAGTAATTACCTGTTACAAAAATAACAGGTAGAATTTAATGACTTATAAAATCCATTCACTTGGATAAAAAGTACACAAACAAGAATCATAGAAATTACCTGTTAGAAAAATAACAAGTAGTACGGCAAAAGTTATGCTTCCACCATCATACCATCCTTCTTTCAGGCCCTGTATAAATAATCATGAATGAAACTTTTAGTAACAATCATCATTAATATAACATCATCTTCTGATTTCCTAAAATAATCAAGGACCATCATTAATTTTCCATTCTATACTTGCTTCTGTTCGGT
Source organism: Solanum stenotomum (assembly GCF_019186545.1). Taxonomy (NCBI): domain Eukaryota; kingdom Viridiplantae; phylum Streptophyta; class Magnoliopsida; order Solanales; family Solanaceae; genus Solanum; species Solanum stenotomum. The sequence continues at coordinate 532,801 of NC_064284.1, read as the reverse complement.
AAAGAAATGGATATGAACCTAACTTAATCTGCCCAAGACCATATACTTATCTCACAAACAATGTGGGACTCAACACCACCACCACCCCTCCCACGCTCAGTACTGGACATATCTGCTTTGTTTTTTCCTAAAATGAGGTCTATACTGGTTGCTATAGACGTCAAATTGACAATTGACAACTCTGAAATATCCAGATATTTGGCACTTCCCAATAAAAGGTGAAAGATAGGCTATAGGGGGAAGAAAAGATAGAACAATGCAAAGCTTTTAACATCAAATAGATGAACCTATTTTAGCAATGATTAAAACTTGCAATATAAAGAGTAAAATACCTTTGTGTGTATTCCAAGTGCCAGTGATAGTACAGCAGCTACAATTAAGATGATGAGAGTCAGATCTTGCCAAGCCTCCCAAAGGAACCTCTACAAAGAACAAAGATAATAGTTACATCTCACTTCTCCTTACAAAAATCAATTCAACAAGACAACTTGGGAGAAACTAATACCAAGTAACTGCGACCCTGTTTCATGGGATACGTATTTGCCCCAAACACATTTTTTCTTTTTGACAATTCAACATCATCATCAACAATTCCTGAATCAATATCTGTTTTCAACTTCTCTGATAAGCCTTTGGCCTGAAGATGTCAACATCAATATCAGTATGCCGATATAGATGAATCCCTACTAGTAGCATGGTTTTATGTAAGATAATTAAAACTCAGTGAAGTTAACTTACTCCTCTGTATTGTTGCAGTGCAGAAAGATTATGATCCCTAGTCACTGAAGCTAGCTGTTCAAGTGAAATTCCATAGTCACCACAAGGAGGTAGAGGAGCAACTTCGGTACCCAACACTAGAAAACAGAACAGATACCAAAAACAAAGCAAATGACAGAGTTTAAGGTACGTTGTTACTTATACAAATAGTTAGTATCTAAGCTACCGACAGTTAAAGACAGAGACTTGCAGTTAACTATATCCTTAAATTCATTTGATGTTCAAGATCTTGAAACTTCGGCTAGCACTTTGTCTGTCTACCTTAAAATTAGCTTGAGGCAGCTTGGATACCTTGTATGTGCTTCCAAAAGAGAGTGTGAAACAATAGAACATACTAGAGCAAAATTTTCATTTTTTTTCTTGTTTACTTCACCAAACAATAGAATTATGGGCTCAGAAGATAGATTTCTTGATAAACAAATCACGCAACCATGAGACAAAATGACTGCGCCAACTTCAGTTTTGCACCAAACAGGTCAAATGTGATGAAAATATTTACCTAGAAAAGAAGAAGACTTTTACAAGTAAACGATCTCAGTAGATAGAAGAAAAAGAGGATGATGGGGTGAAACAGAGAAAGGAGGCAGAGAGTTGGCAAGCAATGAGTTAAGAAATAAAGCAACTACGTTTACAGATATATCAATCAAAAAAAAAAAAGAGTTGAGAATTTTTCATGTGATGGATGCTTTTCCAGGAATCTAAATTCTCCATTTAATAGTATACATTCAATCCAAAATGTCAGTGATCTATCAGCAGTACTTATTTTACCAGTGTTATGCAAGGGAAGCAGCAATATTTGGTAGATATTCAAGATAAAGCATTAGTTGAAAAGGATTTGCAAAGTATATACCAATAGCTCGTTGTCCAGCAAGTTTAAAAAGTAGTGCCGCCTACAAAAGCAAACCAGGGATGGTAAGATATTCATTAAAGCAATCAAAAGAACACCCTAGAAATGAATTTCATCATTACTCTTATGACTTGAGCATGTGCTCTGATCATCCTCCTTCTTTGTTCTTTCTCTTCGGCTTTTCTCAAGTCGAGAGTATACCTAAATCGGCGTGAAGCATTAAGCACAAGTGCAGCTTCCTGTGAGTGATCAAAGGTTAATCAGAAAGATAAAGGGCGATGTTGATCAATTATTTCTTAGGCGAAGAATGAGATATTAATGCGTCAATACAGATTACTGCCTTAAAATGTACTAGTCTAACGCAAAAGAACACTTCAGCCACCATAAAAATTACAGAGCAAAAGAAAGGATTGCATGTAGAAAATTATCAAGGCAGCATATGATTAAAATATGAGAGATCATCAACTGACACACACGTAGTCATGACTCATGGGAAGAAAGGGCTAACGCAATTTTGTAGGAGTGAAAATGAAAATTTCAGAGTTGAACGAAGACTTACCCTCCAGCGTTTAAGAGCGTGGAAAGATACATTCTTGGTAGTGGCAATGTCGAAAGGATCAGAGAAGTTGTCTTGGGGAGAAGAGTTGAGATGGGAGGAGCCGGCTTCCAGGTCGTGGAGTTGCATGGTTGGAGCAGTCGTCATGACAAGAGAGATGGTACCGCCTCTTCAATGGAGCCACCACTCTCGAAATGCCCAAACAAATATAGTAAATGAGAGAGAGATACATCCATCCCATTTGTAGTAATAGAAGAGAAGAGGAGAGAGCCATGAGGTCGAGCGACTATATAGGGAAACCACAAACCTTGATTTGGGTTTTTGCCCAAAAACGCGCGATGCCCTTAATAAAGAGTTTTTACTTGAGGGTTTTCTTACAAAAATGCGCAATGATCACTCTCAAACCTCCTTTACCACCATGCTCACACTATACAACCAACATTCTATTTCTCCTATCCATTATTTATCAAAATTATTTTAAAACCTTAATTTGTTCGTAAAATTTCATTTACATGACAATTAACTCAAGTGTATTCGTCATTTCAGATAGAAAACATAAACATTTGATAGTTCAATAGGAAACTCTTTCTTTCTAATTTTTCCAATTTATTTCTCTACTAGTGAATTTATCCGCACTCCGCAGAGAATTAAACTATATCACCCGTTTTTTTTCTGAAATAATTTTTACTTTATTTAAAAATTAATTTTGACTATGAAAAATTCAAATTACACTCCATGTTTAGAATTTCAAATAAAATGTTATTTTGTCTTATTTGTGAAAAAAAATATAATAAAACACAACTTTGATTTTAAAAATTTCTAGTAAAATGAAAAAGAAATAATTCTAATTATATATTGCCAAATGCCTAATTTCTAATTGTATATGGCCAAATGCCCACCAAATTCATGATTTATTTTTTGTTTTTTCTAATACTCGAATATTAAAATCATCAAAAAATATAATCAATTTTATTTTCAATATTTCTTTCAAACGTATAATCTAAATAGAAGAAATTATAAGATACATAAAAGTCTTTTTCAAAATTTAAGTTTTAAAATTCTAAATCAAAAGGTACATAAAACATTATCTATATTTTTTTTTAAAGTAAATATGAAAAAATATGTATAAAAATAGCTTGTTAGCAGACCTTTGACTATGCATTTCTTAACTAAGTTATCTATTTATTTAATTAGTCTTTGCTACTCAAGAAATAATTAAATGAAAACATGATATCAAAAAAATTCTTTTAAAACACATCTCATTGTATATTCACAATTAATATAGGTTAGAATATAAACACAAAAATAAGTTCCATCCATTTTTCTACTAAAAAAATAATGTTGATATTCATTTGGTGAGTAGGTATAAATATAATGGTATTCAATTTTTTTTAATCAACTTATGAAGTTTTTTTAAGTTTTCAAGATTCTTAAATGCATAAAGTAGTACTAAAAAGAAAATAATATGTTCAATCTATTTGAGTATTTATAGAAGGCTAACGGGCAAGATATATATGCTTCATTAACGCTTAATTTTTTCCTTCCAATGACAATAGAAATATTAAATATCATGAAAAAACATTTAAGTCTCACAAAATATAACTATTCTATCAATTCCTATAATCATGCTTAAATACCATGAAGGCATGAACGAGGGAAACTAATATGCATGAAATTCAATTTTTTTTTCTCAATTGAATTTTATATCGAACTATGATTCTTTTAGATATTTAATTAGTTGAAATGTGAGTGTCATATATTTGTGGTGATTTTTTTTTTCTTTTTCTTGTGTATATATTTTTTTATTTCTAATAATTAATATTCTTAAGCACTTTTAGTCTTTTAGTGAAATGTACTATATTGAATTAAGAAAATTATTTGCAGACAAACAATAAAATCTATAGGCAGACATTTCAAGTATTTTTCTTTTGGATATTTTTTGTGATTATATCATCTAATTTTTAAGAATTTAATTGAGAATTTTCATTCATTAAAATATACATAAAAATTAAATTACTTCTACAATTATATATTATAATAAAGCTAAAAATGCATAACAACTTAATTTCTTTTTGTGTCACTACATGATATTTTTGATTTATACTATACTAAAGCAAAAAATGTATAACACTGAGCGGTCATTTAGGGGCATAGCTGGTGTGGAGAAAAGACCAATTCAAATTGAATGGATTCAACTGAACTTCCTTTTGTGTCACTGTATGATATTTTTGATTTATTTGAAGAATTTTATTCCTTAGATCGAATAAACGTCAAACCTCAATGTTTGATTATTATACAAAGAGATCAATGAATATTGGAATGAAATTCTAAAAGTAAATATTATGAATAAAATATATAAAGAAGACAAAATATATCAAAAGATGGGAAGGTAGGCATACAAGTATCTTAAGATAGGCATACAAGTATCAATACATTTATTTTTGTGAAGATAAATACAATTAGATATAACATTTTAACTTTTCAAGAATGAAAATATGTAGTAAAACAAAACTAAAAAGAGTAATAATATAAGTGAGAAAATAGACAAGAAATGTAGAGAGACAACAAAGAATTTTTTTGTTCTTCCAAATATATTCAAGTGTTTTCTAATTCTTCAAATGCATAACACATCCTCAAGACCTCTATTTATATTGTTATAAGAGGCATACAAAAAGATAGCAATAAACATGATATTAATTATTGAGAATGTGGGGAAGATTAAAGGGTGTGGAAGATAAATGAGGAGATGGTGGAGGTGTGAGTATTATTACACATAATGGTGATATTATATCTTGAAGTTATGGACATCCACATTAATCAACAAAACATTAATTATAAACAAATAATAATTATATTAAAAATGAGGAGAAAACTTAAAAAATGTCCAAAAAAAGGAGAAGAAAAAAAATAGAAATGGAGGCCATAGAGAGGTGTCACATCACCTCATCTATGTTTCTCCTTTATATATATATATGATTCATTTGCACTGCATGTCATTTGGCACCATTGTTAAACAAGAAAAAGAAAAGAAAGTGTACACCACACACCATTGTATGCTAGTTCGAGATATAATATTTTGATAAATAGTTGGTAAGTGACTTAGTTGGTTGATGCATGAATCCTCACTTTGATTTCCCACCACCCCCTATTTTAAAAAATAAAATAAAATCTAAGACAACACTTTTTTTAAAAAATGGGTAAGAAACTGATTCTTAAAAAGAACATTCGGTATATATATAGAAAAAAAGAAAAGAAATATATTCATATTTATACCAGATTGAAGCATAATTAAAATCACTTTCTTAAAACTACAGACGGTACACATAATTAAAGGCACCTGGAAGATTGTGTGTTTTCGATAATGATGAGTACACGTTGAGTTCTAGCTGCAGTTTTCTTGTAATGTAGTGCCTTTTAAATAGTCAAGTCTATAAATCCATTATCCATTGTGTGTATAGAACTCAAAATCGTCAATTTATTCAACAATCTTCAGATTTTGGCTTAGCAATTGTGTTATATATATTCACACATCAATATTACAGATTTACATTTAGACCTTATTTTGTGGACGCAACAATATACTTTCCTCTCTCATCATCAACGCAGGCAGGGCATGTCCCAATAACAAAAGAAATTGCTATTCAATATGGTGAAGGGGAAGATGCTATAAACCATTATAGATCTCACAAACAAACTTATATATATATAGGTATATACAAGAGTACGTAACACTGTCATAATCCCATTTATATGTATGTTTCAAAGAGAGCGTAACTGTAGACAAAAAGTTCCATTTGCAAGCTATATGACATTAAAATTTCTTCACATATATATGGATGGCATTCTTGAAACAAAAGTGTTACATACATTACAGCGAATGCTCACGGGGATGAACCAATTGAACTATGTGCTTCAATGTCCACATGCTTAATACCAGGAACTATTTTTTGGATTTCCTTCTCTAGCCGATCAACTTCAGCCCCTAGTGCGGTCACAACTTCTTCACCTGCCAAGATATATATAGCACTAATAAATTATTCATGTATTTTGATTCTCTGTCAACAAGAAAAAGAATTGAACTTATTCATACCATAATGTGACATGACTTCCATGATCACTGCATCATCCTTGTGCTTTACAGCCCTTCGAAGCTATAAAGAGAATATCAGAAAACTAATCTTGTGATTTCATAGGAGATAAATCTGCTAATCAGTTACCTGTTTAGCTAGCCCACTGTTTGCGTCCAGCTCTGTTGAGATAATTTTGTACCAGCTTCACGCCGTTGAAGTCTGCAATATAAAGACACTAAATAAATATTAACACATGTACTAAGAAACAAGCTGAATATGGATGCACCGGATTCAATCACCTATCTCTGCCTTAAACCTAAAGAAGCCAGGTCCAATCACCTCACTTTTGTAATCATGAACAGAATCAACAACCTGCAGTGTCAAGAATATTTTTTGGATACTTTAGTTAATTAATCAACCAGATTAGTAAAGAAGAGCAGTCCAGAAAGATCATTTTCCAAAAACTTCATACCTTTTTTCAAGTCTTTGTCATCAATTGCTCTACCAATTAAAGCATGTCGGTTCCTCTGAATTAAAAATACAGCAACCTGCAATTCATATTCCATTTGATGATGAGACTGAGTTTTAACTATACATCTGAACAAGAGAATAGGTTCACATACCATTCCGAGAAGGTTGCCCACAATAATGGAACCAGTGGGATCATAAATTGGATTTCCTGTGATATTCACTGCAACTAATGATGCACCCGCAATGACCAGGCCTGAAACTGAAGCACCATCCTACAAATTGAATGCCAAATCATGCATCACTAATAACAACACGTACATTAAGTAGCTAGGAAGTCCAAATAAAAAAAGACCATGTCTATCACCTCAGTCATGACAGCTACAGCTGTAGGATCATGACCACGCCAAATATACTCTCTCACTTTCATTCCTTCTGAAGCAGCACCTTTTCTCACAGATTGTATGGCCACTACAAGAGAAACACCTAAATAGATCCAGAACTCGAAATGAGACAAATAACATTAACTCCTGCTACTTGCACTATAGACTATTTGAGAAATCGTACTCTCTATAATTAAAGAGCCACCAATGATGACAGCTGCATATTCTAGATGTTCAGGGGACTGGAACAAATACAGAGAGAAAAATGTGATTCTTGTTAGGGACAACAGACAATGAAGTGCTTTATTTTATTGATGATAAATTACCTGAGAAGTCCATAGATTTTGAAATCCATTAACAATTGTAGCACCAGAACCAAGGCAAAAGATGCCAACAGCAGATATTAACGACCATACAAAACGTTCCCTAAAGTAACCATATCTGAAAATAAACAAATAAATAAATAAAAGATTCATTAGGTTCACAAAATCATCTTTAATGAGATGTATTTCACCAGAAAAAATGGTGTGAATCCTATTTATTATTGTTGTTAAGCCCTAGTTAGATAATAATAATGCAGTGTGTATTAGAGGAATTAAGTGTGGTAAAATGATGTTGAGACTTTTGACTTACGGATGGGTAGAATCTGGTGCACGTTTAGAGCTATTTAAACCATAGGCAAGAAGGGCCAATAGTAGGTGTAGAAATGTTTGATCAATGGCATTAGAATTAATGTACAAAAGATGAATGAGTTAAAAGAAGGAACCTGATTTGCAATATCGGCAAGTGAATGTAGAGCTTCAGCGAGAATAACGTGACTGGAGCTGACAAGCCAAACCCCAAGCTTTAGAGAAAGAAGAAGAAAATTGCACCTTAAAGCTGTTGTGACGGCTCTCTGGCTATTAGGAAATAGGAATAATGGAAAGGTGAGGCAAAAGTGGAGGAATATAGGACAAGTGTGGAGTAATTATATATATATATAGGACATGCATGGGCGTTCAATCGTCTCTACCGCCTTTGTCTTGTTAAATGACTTAGTGAATAGACCTGCAAAATGAAAATACATTACGACGGGAGGGAGGGAGTAGTGTATTTATTTATAGGTGGTTGGTTGGGTCTCAGTTCCCACTCACCACGGGAGAAAAGGAGGTGTTTTCTGGAAAGCCAAGAATTGATCAATGCGAGTGAAGAGGAGGAAGCTGCTCTCCTGCCTCCAATCAAATATTGTGAATTATTATGCTGCTCTTTGTCATTATTATGGGAGAAGAGAGTCTTCGTCGATAACAACAACAATGGCGAAGCAAAGAAAGAAAACAAGCCATGGAATGGAAGATCAATAAACAAAAAAGAGTTAATTAGTATCACGTATATCATATATAGAGTCAATGGAGGAAAGGGACAAAGGACATTCTTTCACGGTGGGTGAGCTATTCTTTCGCTCTTTTTACTACACCAACACAAGAATGCCGTTCCCTATTTCCTAGTATAAATATGACTTTTCACTTCAACCAACTCTAATTCTTGCTCCTCCTCTTTCCATTATTGAGATGATACATGAGGCAATAAACTGACTAAGAGAAATTTATTTACTTCCATTCCAGTGAATTCGAACAATGATATGTCAAAATATGAAATTCAACTAATTTTAATACTTTATACTCAGCTATACACTCTTAAGATAACTGAGAATTGTATGGCTTCTTGGTTAGAAAAATAAACCAAACCATACCATAGCCAAGCGTGATATCGTTTGAAAATGTCTAATTGATGAATCTAACTACAGAGACATGTAACTAACAAAAACGTATATATCGGATATATATAGTGTCACAGAGATATTACATTCACAAATTCAGATACATATAAGAGATAAATCTCTAGGGAAAAGGATTGTGAGAGTAGCAAGTTGCTCATCGACCCCAAAAATGTAGAGCTGCCAGCCAAAAAGAAAAATTATCCTCTACGGTACACCCCAATTTAAGAGGTGAACCTAAATTTGCTATGCTACATACAACTACTGCTCCATGTTAGAGCATTTTATAAACTACAAAGTATAGCAATACATCCAGCCAATCTGGGAGTGCACATCCTTCCTTCACCTCAAATGCAAGATTAACATGGACTTTCTTGGTGAGTCGATCCCATTATAATTAATCAACAGCTCGATTAATGATGAACACGAAATCGACCTTCTTTCCTGGTTCGCAACTGCCTATCTGATTCTTGGCTTCCACCTGACCTTCCAGAACTCACAGCCCGATCATTCCGGGTAACAATTTTTATGGGGTGGGCTTCTGTATTGAAAACCCACTCATCAAGGGGGATAACTGACGAGGGAGAGAAAAGAAGATACAGATATTTAAGAGTCTCGGCAAGAAAGAAGCTTTGCATCATATTGTCTTTGACACCAGTGTTTACCTGGGGAAAACCGGCAAAAATGTGTTAAAACAAATACATGAAATTAGAACCAAATTTATTGATACCCTTTGAAAAACAGGAAAAGCAATCACCCTAATGATTGCAAGCACAAAACCCTGAGTTCAAGAGGTTCTCAATGACTTTTGACTGCTGACCATGAGCAGCAATAGAATTGGAAAAAAACAGAGCAGTAATAGAAATTGAAAAAAAACAGAGCAGTAATAGAGATTGAAAAACAGAACAGCAATAGAGATTGAAAAACAGAGTAGCAACAGAAATTGAAAAAAAAAAAAAAGCAGCAATAAAAATATAGAAAAAAACACAGCAGCAACCAAAAATAAAAAAAAAACAGTAGCAGAGCAGTCGAAGCCTCGCAGAGAAGAAGAGAAGAAGAGAACTTACAGCAGTGGCAGCCTTGCAGCAATAAAAATATAGAAAAAAACACAGCAGCAACCAAAAATAGAAAAAAAAAACAATCGCAGAGCAGCCGCAGCCTCGCAGAGAAGAAGAGAACTTGCAGCAGTCGCAGCAGTCCAAAGAAAATATTTGAAGTCGCGAAAGGAGGTATTGTGAAGTTGCGAAAGAAGATTTCAGAAATTAAAAAAAAAACCTTCAATTTTTTTCTAAGAAACCCTAATTAGCGCCTTTTTCAAATTAAGCGTGCCTTATCTCGCTTTTTCTTTTCTTGCGCTTATCGCTTCAATTGTAGAAGCGATTGCTTTTTGAATGTCGCCTTGTTTCCGGGAAGAAAAGCGCAGGGGCTGCGCTTCGCCTCGCCTTGCGCTTTAAGCTCGCTTTTTCTCGCTTTTTATAACACTTATTGATCTACAAGGAATGGAGTCAAGTTCTAGCTGTGCCTGAACAAATTTAGCTTCAAATAGGAGAAGATGCAACGAAAATACTGAGATAATCTATAAAATATGGTAGCTTTGAATTTGAGCTTCAAGTGGGAGAAGATAAAGATCAGAGGCAGCAAGAAAACAAAAAGGGGTTCTCAGCTAGCTCAATGTTGCTCTTTGCTTACAATTTACAATTGTGGATGGTGGACTGGCAAACGTAGACCTTTTCAAAGGTTACTTACTTCGTTCTTCATTAATATTATAGTTGCTCAATAAATCAAATTTGAAGCCTGCATGATATTAAAGAACAGTAGAAGTCGGATAATTTGTAAAAAAACACCAAGTTCAAAGGCGAGCTGGTGTTTACAAAAGAAAAGTATCAACTAGGAGTACCAGGTTTTCTATCAAACAATACAACATACCCAATAATCCCACAAGTGGGTTTACTATCAAACAATAGCATAAAAAATCACATGCACATATGTTCATCTCAATCATCAATATTAAAATCTAGGGAGAATCAAGACTTCAAATGGCCTTGGAAGCAAATCTGGAGAGTCAAAGTGCCACAAAAAGCGGCATGCTTCACCTGGCTGCTAGCCAATGAAGCAGTTCTAACATTGGACAATGTGGCCAAGAGAGGTATATCTCTATGCAACAGATGCTCCTTATGTGGTAAGGATACAGAGACAGTAAAACACCTCTTTCTACACTGCAATTTCACTGACCAACTGTGGCAGATTTTCCTTAATCTCAGAGGCATTTCCTGGAGTATGCCTAGCAAGATTGATGAGACTCTTTTCAGTTGGGAGGAGGCTGGAGTTGGGGCTACAAACAGAGAAAGATGGAGGATGATCCCTGCTTATATATGGTGGACTATATGGAGAGAGAGAAATGATAGACGTTTTGAAAATAGGAACAACAACCTGCAGGAAGTCAAGCTTAAATGTATTTAGTTGTTCTGTTTTTGGTGTATAAATGTCTACTCCAATGAGACTGAGTCAATCAAAGATGTTTTAGGGTCCATCTAGTTCCTGGTTTAGTATTGGAAAGACTAATCTTTTTCTTCTTTTTTGTAAATATGGTTTTTCAGTACTACCTAAGTACTGACTGAAATACAAATGCAACTAGTGTCAAAAATCATCAATATTAAAATCCAATAAAAAGAATGTATTTAATGAGGGGAGACGAGTTTTTGCAAAGAACACGAGAAATAGCAGCAGTTTCTTAATGTCCAGAAACAGAATAAAAAATGCAGTATTTGAAGGCATTTAAAGGAAGAAGATAATGGAGGACTAGATACTAGCTCAAGTTAAAATTTAAAAGAATTGAGTTTGTGCTTACATCTTTAAGTCCAACATATCCAGACTCTACCCTTGAGTTCTTTTCAAATGCTTGAAATATGTTCCAACCCCACTCTTGGTATGTCTTGTTTCCTGTTAAACGCCAGAGGTAAAACAGTGACTCAACTGTCTCTGGCCTTAATATGTTCCATGATGTGCCCACACTCATATCCTGAAGAGTATTAAACAGGAAGAACAATTAAAGTAAACACTAATCAGTTATCACCATAAGCAAACAACAAAAACAAATATCATCCTGAACTAAACTGAAAACACTGACTTGGCCATCATTAAAAAAATAGTTCTCTCCTGCCAATTTTGTAGGTGTTGACTGGTAAAAGTTATAGCAAGTCCAAGCAAGCTGCAAGAGAACGTTAGGATATTCAGCAAAATAGAAAGCAATACTAGAACTTTCTGACAAAAAGAAACAGCACTGCAGTCATTAAAAGCTCCTATAGATTGAGCCCACCGATACTCTGGGCATTCCTATGATGTGAAAGGCAAGTTAAATCATAGAAAGCAAGCACACTTAAGAGTCACTAACGTTTTGGTCTTATCTCGTACTTACCCTTCAGCACCCCCAGCTAAATTTAACAGTCAATGGAAGTGAACATCCGATGGTATGCGAGCATTGCCCAGAGCCCACCATGGCTAATGCTCAAAGTTGAACTAAAACGTAAAACTTTTTCAACAGAGATCACCTCTCAAATCAATTAATCAGTTACTAAACCTCAAACACAAACTACTTCTTTTGAGAATGGTAACTTGTATATTACTACAAAAGAAATAAACAGCACTAGGGCCGTGCCAAGCCATATTTACAAGAAATCAAACCCAAACTAGTAAGAGTTGACTATGTGAATCCTCTGTATCCATTCCAATAATAAATAAGGGTTCACTAAACCTAGATGTGCTCTAGGTGATGCTCTGTAAGTTAACAATACCTCCTCAGCCAGTGATAAGAACTTCTGAGCCTCATCAGGGCTATAACCAGATGATCCTAAAGCTAACATTCCAGGAGCAAAGCATGCAAGTTCATCCATCTGCACAAAATCCAACGGGTAAATAAAAGTATAAAACAGAGTCAAGAACTTAACACATCTCGGTCTCCCCAAATATATGCAAAAGCATGTACATCACCTTGTCATTTATGGAACTTCCCATCTTCTCACCAAGATATGCAAAAGACGAAGGGGTCGTCCTCCGGACCAAGCTTACAAGACCTTTCATTGATGTCTCCCACATTTTCCTGTTTGCAGAATTAGTGGAAGAATTATATTGAGGAGCACAGAGGAATGAAAACTTTGTAGAAGAAATATAAGAAAGTTAAACAAAATCATATGAACAAGTATCAAATAATAAAATAAAATCATTTCATATTTCAAAACATATCAAGTCTCAGAAAGGCTGATATTTTTTTTATAAAGGTCTCAGAAAGGCTAATATGCATCAAACATTATTCTTTTCCGCATCAGAGGTCCCTCTTTGTTCTAGCTAAGCACTTATAATATTACAATCTTCTCACTATAACCAATTTCATCTTCTGCATCCTAGCACCAGAAAAAGATAGGATTCAAGGAAAGACCAACCACCTAAAAACAAATTTCAGTAGTAACTAGTACTCAAAGCTCTTCAGATTAGACACTTCAAGTTCAAACTCCCGTAAAATTTACTTAAAACTTCCAATTAAACGAAGAGTCTAAGGAGCATAACAAAGTTTAATACTCCAGCTACCTCACTTTGACTACTGTAATGTGCTTGGAAAGGAACTTAATAAAACGTTTTTGAAGCTTGCAACCAGTAAATAAATACATGTGAAAAAAAAAGTATAAATCTGTAAAAGATCAAAACATTAATGTAAAGTAGCAAGATAAATTTTCTAAGCACTGTTACAATAGGTGAAGCCAAGCTCTTCAAGCGGTAGCTTTGACACTAAGTGAAAAGATCAGTTTTAGGAGAGTGATATAAAACTAGTACTCCCTCCGTTTCAATTTGGTTGTCTGGTTTTGACTTGGCATGACATTTAAGAAAGTAAAGAAGACTTTTGAATCTTGTGGTTTTAAACTAAAGATATATAGCATATATCAAAATGTTCTTTAATCTTGTGGTCTTTAAACATGTCATGTGGAAAGTTGGAATTAAAGAGTTGTTGAAAGAGGCATTCTTTTTTTTTTTTTTTTTGGAAATTGGTAACTTAAAGAGGCATTCTTTTCAAAGCTGACTAAAAAGGAAAGTAAGACAAACAAATTGAAACGAAGGGAGCAGTAACTTTAATAACTAAAGTTATAATGATACGTATTTTGAGGCCATTGCTGGATAAAGCATTCTAATCCCCGGTTATCTAATGTGCTTCCATAAAATCTTGTAGAGTGATGGAAAAAACATTAATCATTTGTTCAGGTCTGACTGAAATATCATCAAAAGTCCCTGCTAGCTTCAATTTAGGTGTATTTGCTGCTGTACTCAAGTCCGATATCATGTAATCACAACAATTATGTGGACTACTTGGAGAGAAAGAAATAAGAGAACTTTAATATAGAGAAGGACTATGTACATCTAAGGAATAGCTTTATATCCCTGATTTCCTTTTGGTGCACCCATGAGATCCCTGTAGGTATAGAAAACTGGATGCCGTTTCATATCTTTTTGTCAGATTTTCTACTATTTGGTATACTCCTGGTATGCAGATGTTTAATGCCATTGTATTATAAAATTTTATTACTTGATGAAAAAAAAAAACAAAGAAATCATGCATTCACAGAGATATCATATTTCATTTCTTTCAATTTTAAATCCTCGTTACAAATTTTCTTGGGTTCCTTGCTCTTGGGTTTCCTACTTGAAAATCTATAAATTCTCCAAATATGTTAACATTGTCAAAGAATATTTATATGCATTTGCACAATGCATGATCAAAGATTTGATTTCAAACTGATGTTAAGTATTGGAACAGTAATATATGCACTTACACCTACAAGAACCATAAAGTGAAATACTGGATGGACTGAATTGAAAGCTTTAAAAGGACAACAATATCTGAAGTGAAAATAGACAGAAGTAAACTTAAGCTGCTTACCTATAATGACTCACAGCAGCAGTTCTGTTTCCTTGTATCCAGACCTTGAGTAAATATTCATAAAAGCTGAAACAAAAAAATTATTATATTAACTTTTTATGAAAAGAAAACATGGAGGATCTAAATGCCAATTCACAAATGTATAATGAAGGTTCTCCCCCATTTTATTTTTTTCTTTTGGGGAAAAATACTACTACTCAATCAGGTTTTCACAGGGGTCATTCTGGAATGGACAAACAAAGGGGTCATTTACCTGTCACCCATAGCGCCAAATGTTATAGCTGAGTATGATGTTGTGCCTTTATGTGGATTAATGTATATTGGAAGCAAACCATCATCTGGAAAAGTTCTGTTAAGTTCTAAGATGACATTCTCCACCTGAAACAGGAATATACACCTTTAATCACTGTTGATTATATAATTAAATAATAAAAGTGTACTTTCTAACAGCTTGAGCTTTTAGATGATATGGTCACACACTTCAATATTGTACCATAACAGGAGGAGATCTAAGATCGAATCTCACCATCACCCATTAGCAAAAAGAAATTCAACATGCTTGGACTATGAAAAAAAAAAGAGCCACACAAATTCAACAAAAACCACGAGGAGACTGTCCAACAATCTGTAGCTTAATCAGTTAACGTGGTAGCAATTTTCTATCATAGTTCTTTGAGAACATGAATTAATTTGTATTTTAAGAAATTTTCTCAAGCATACCTTTTGTTGATATTTTCGGTCTCCTGTCCTCTGTGAAAGAGCAATAAACTCAAGCTGCTCAGTACCAGAATCTGCCAGGATACTATCACCCTGAGAGCAAAGAGCGAAATAATTTCAAAAAAAAAAAAACTCACAAACCACCCTCTGGAAAAATACATGTTTCCACAACTATAAGCAATATGTGACATCTGCCAACAGAAAGATCACTATAAGATCAGTCAATGTGCTTTGCACAAAGGGCAAGAATAGAAGTTCTTGAAAAGAAAGAGGAGAGGTGATGCAGGGAGAGAGTGGAAATACGAAGAGAAGCATACTAAATGTTCTTTGAGCATATTACAAGGGAACTTCAAGAGACTCCTTCGTTCAGGCACCTCCCAATAGATAGATACTCTTCTCCTATGCCGGGTTCCTTCCACAATCTTCACGGAACATAAGAATCCGGAAAACCAAATCTTATAACTTGCCACACAGTATTAATCACGCCCACCCTCAAATCTATTTTTGGGGATAACTAATCCCTCCATCCTCTTGCCAGAAGATATTGTTGTACTATCACAAGGGGAACTTAGGTGCAATATATTAAAGTTCAAACTTACCCCTGTCCACCCAGGGTTATGTGGATTCCCATGAGCCAAGTTGATAATGTTGTAAGGGATGCCAGATTCGGTATTCCATGCAGGCAACAATCTGTCAGCAATGTCTTGAGCCTTATCAAGGAAAAGCTTATCACCAGATAGATCATATGTACTAAGAAGCCCACCGACAACCCTGAGTGGTTGAAAAACATAATTAACCAACCGAGAATCAAAGTTCCATATTATTGAAGCTGCGAAAGGATAAGGACAACTAATTAAAAACTCATAGTAAACCTTATAAAGCAACCTTATGGTTGTCTCAAAAACACTTGCATCATAGTTCTTGTTGAAATCCAAGGAGTTTGCAACCCATCTGTCATCAGTAAATCATTAGCCACTGTTAGCCATGTGGAATAGTTCAACACAACATAACCAGTGTGTTACGTGGAACAATTCATTGGAAATAATTACATATGGAAGTTTATATACCTTACTGCCTAATATGCAAAACAATTCAATAAATTAAAGCAAGTATGCTTAAGGAAAATGGAAGTGATGAAATTAGCTCTTCAAGATTTGGCAAAGGTCAAGATGCCAGGCATCAAATCCATAAATAAAAGGAAAAGCAAGCAAAACGAGGGAAAGGGGATGGAATGGGAAACGTAAATGGAAAATTGAGAACTCTTGACCAATTGCAGATGCACTTTTACTTTAAAATAGTGACAACACACAGTACCTTGCTTTTGACAATCTTCACTATATTTTAGTTCAACATTAACAATTTTCACTTTTTTGGTGTCTGCCAAAACACCAAATAAAACCTGCCTTTTAATTATTAAATTAGGCCTTCTTAAGAAAAAAACAAAACGCAACGCCTTTGTCGCCTTGCCTTGCCGCGTCGCCACTCGCCTTTTTTATCTTGCCTTGCCTCGCCAGGAATAGGTGACCAGGCCTCGCCTTGCCTTGCCTCTCACCAAAGGCGATAAGGTGGTCGCCTTTCACAACACTGTTCTGGTCTGATGATAAAACAAGGACTACAAGTAATACACAGAAAATTATCCTGCTTGTATGTACAGCGGGGCGGTCGCAGTAGAAGATGGTACCATTTTGGACAAGTAGCTGATAGTCACAATTGTACAACCAAGAACAATGACAAAATTACAATATTCTTAAATCTGATATCCAGAGGTGATACTGGTTCCTAACTATATAGGAAAAGAAAGATGATTCTAGAGGAGACATGAGAACAAACTCACTTTCTAGCTCTCTGAAACTGCTCATCCAAGCCCATGATATATAGTGTGTCAAGAGAATCTATCAAGGTTGCTCCAAGACCACCAAAACTGTCAACACCATTCTTTGTTTGCGGCTGGCATTAAATATTTTCAGCATATTAGTTAAGTAATTTTACAGAAGTGCAGTAAAGAAGTAGTGTAAGAAGTACGAAGCACATAGCAGAAACCAACTGCAGAATCAAGGCAAGTTTCCACTCCTAAATATATTCAATTTTATGAACAAAATAATAAGGATATGTCCAACAGATTTCATGCAATCATTTCCTTTCTGATTTTCAATAAATTATAGTTCATGATCAAGAAGAGAAAAAGAGAGAGTAAACTATGATTGCATACAAGGCGATACTATTTCCTTCCATAGGTAAATATTTTTTTTGGTTAAATCATATCACCAAAGAAAGTGCTGATTATGCAAATAACAAAAGTCAGTTGCATCTTAGACTTCAAGGGAAGTAAGAGAAGTATCTATTTTCATATACATATAGTTCTTTTACGAACAATAATTCATACACATATAATTAACAAAAGTAGCAGCAAAGCCGGGTAGAAAAAAATGTTTATCAATGTCCAAGTCTATCTTTTCATGAACAGCTAGATGACTTTATCGATAACAGACAGGTGCAGCATAAAGCAGACCTCTTTTGAGAGATATAACTTCACAGTTGGGTGAGAAGTATGTGGGAAGAAAAATGGGTGATATTTGATTGCATTACTTTGGGACCAGATGCATGGGGAGCATGAGGGGTAAGTACTTTGGGACCTCACATTCAAGAGAAATCTACAAACCAGAGACGGAAGAGTATCAAAGGTTGCTGGAGCTACTTTACATTCAAATCAGGTTCAACCTTTTTTACTCATGAAGGTGGGCACTTGAGAAGCAATGGTATGTTCATGGTCAAATCTCTCCATCAGAGCTTGCTTGTGAAAGAGGAGACACTTTCCACATCTTTCAATTTGGATTCATGGGGCGCCTAGAAAGGTGTTTTTCTTAATACAGATTGCAGTAAGGAGAGCGATTCTAACAGCCGAAATTTGAGGAAGAGAAATATCACTTCTGTTAGTTGGTGTTATATGTGCAAGTGCTCAGGTGAAGAAGTTGATCATCTCTTGGTGCATTGTTTTTTTTTTGAGAAAGTTAACATTTTATAGACAACAATACACCAATGGTGTATTTCAATAGTAATTACATCAGGAGTATACAGTAAGCAAAACCAAAAGATCTATCATTTATACCCCTCCTAAACTATCTAAAATGTGAGTAATAGCCTCCACCTCTTTGGGGAGGACATGATTACACCAAAAATAAGGGGTTGTAAGACGGTTCAACTTCAAACTCTGGAAAGGGATGCTCTTGTTTTCGAAGCATCTCTGGTTCCTTTCCTTCCAAATTGTCCACCAGATGCAAGCAGGGACAATCTTCCATCTCTCCTTGTGACCTGAGGTACTCCCTTCTCTATTCCAGCACGCTAGAAAATCTGAGGTGTGTCTTGGCATGGACCAACTGATTCCCCTCAAATTCAAAAAGACCTGCCACAATTTCTCTGTCACTCTGCAATGGAGGAAGAGATGGTTTGTTGTCTCTGTTTCTATTTCACAAAAAAAAACACTTGGAGCATAACTGTCTTCCCCTTTTCATTAGATTGTCCTGAGTTAGTACTGCTTCCCTAGCTACCAACCAGGTGAAACAAGCCACCTTGTGAGGAACATTAATTTTCCATATCTTCCAAGGCCATGGTAACAACATTTCAGCTGGCCTGTCAAAATGTCTATAAGCTGATTTTATTGTGAACTTCCCATTGTTGGCCCTCAACCATTGTAAACTGTCCTCCTTTGTGTCAAGGTTATTTGCCTGCTCCAAAGACTTGTAAAAATTTACTAATTTGTCTATTTCTCAGTCATTCAACCTTCTCCTAAAAGATAGGTTCCATCATTGGTTGTCTTTGACTTCTGCAACTGTTGCTTCCTTCTGTTGGTTCAGATTATAAATCTCAGGATGCAGCTGTGTCAGAGAGTTTTGTCCAACCCACACATCATTCCAGAAGAATGTCTTCCTTCCATTTCCTATATCAATTTTTGAATGTCTCCATATTTTAGGCCACAAATTCCTGATTGTTCTCCATAAACCAACCCCATAAGGGCTTCTAACTTCCTTTGTAGTCCATGAGTCCTCCATTGCATATCTGGAGATTATAACATCTTTCCACAAACCTTGTTCTACAGAAGCAAATCTCCACAACCACTTCAAAAGGAGACTCTGGTTTTGAACTTTGAGATTCTTTGTGCCTATTCCCCCTCTTTTTTTTAATCACCACTTCCCATTTCACCAGATGATATTTCCTTCCCCCCCTCTCCATTTCCTTGCCATAAAAAGTTTCTCCTGATGGATTCTAACTTCTTTAAAACACTCTCTGGCATAGGGAATAAAGACATCATGTAGGTTGGCATAGCATCAAGCACACTATTAATTAGTGTCAATCTTCCATCCAAGGATAGGTATTGACTTCTCCAATTTACTAGCTTTTTTTCACACTTCTCCACCATTGTATTCCATATGTTCTTTGATTTACTGTTTGCACCTAGAGGCATCCCTAGGTAAGTGGTAGGCATTTCTCCCACTTTACCTCCTAAGATGCCAGCCAATCTGTTGATTTCTGGGACTTCATTCACTGGGTAGACAAAACTTTTGCTCCAGTTTATATGTAGTCCAAAAACAGCTTCAAACAATATAAATATGACTCTTAGATGCTTTGGTTGATCTTCCTCTGCACCACAAAACACTAGTGTCATCAACATACTACAACTGGGAGATAGATAAACCCCTGGTGTCACTATCATTCGTCTAGAAACCTCTGATCATGTTGTTTGATTGTGTTGTTTTCAACATGCCACTTAGTCCTCCCATAGCTAGGATAAAAAGGAAGAGGGAGAGGGGACCCTTGCCTTAATCCTCTTTCAGAGGGACAGAAACCAGATGGGGTACCATTTATTAGAGCTGAGAATTTGATTGTTCTCACACAATACTTCAAACAATTTATCCACCTATTTCCAAAGCCTATCCTCCCTAGTGTGTACCACATAAAGTCCCAGTTGAGGTGATCATAGGCCTTTTCTATGTCCAACTTACATAGAATCCCAGGAATTTTAGTTATTTTCCTCATATCTACACATTCATTGGCTATAAGTATGGCATCCATGATCTGCCTGCCCTTAATGAATGCCAATTGATGTGTATCCACCAGCTTTGACATCACTTTCTTGAGTCTTTCTGTTAGGATCTTGGATATGATCTTGTAGACACTGCTAATCAGGCTGATGGGCCTGAAGTCCTTCAATTTTGTTGCCCCTATCTTTTTTGGGATCAAAGCTATAAATGTAGCATTGAAATTTTTTTCAAAATAACCTTGACTATGGAAGTTCTGAATGGCTGCTATCACCTCTACCTTCACCACATCCCGTATGAAAAAAGCCATGGTAAAACCATCTGGACCAGGAGCCTTGTCTCCTGCACATTAAAAAATGCATTCTTTAATTTCTTGTTCTCCAAATTGACTATGAAGAAAGAGGTTGTCTTCTTCATTGAGCACAACTTGTTCTCTGGGGCTGAATTGGGACCTCCACTGTTCATTTGGTAGAAACCTGTGATCTCCTCCCTAATTATTGTTGAGTCTGTGACATTAGTTCCATTAATCAGAAGACTGTCAATGTTGTTGTATCTCTTGCGACTGTTTGTTGTTCTGTGGAAAAACTTTGTGTTTTTGTCACCTTCTTTCAACCATATATCCCTGGAACTTTGCCTCCATGCTACTTTTTCTCTTTTTGCCACTTCCTCAAACTCTACTGACAGGACAGCCTGCAGATATGATTCATCTTCAGACAAGCACCTTTGTTCCTGGATTATATCTAACTCATAAAGCTTATTTAAGATGTTCTGTTTCTGTAACATGCCTATCTCCTTTTCTCCAAGTAAAGCTGCCACCTATGAGTGGTGGATCTACTAATTCTATGTCCTCAATGAAATCTAAAAAATCCTCCATGGCTTTGGTGATTCTGTTACAATTCTTCTTCTTAGAAGGGAACCTCACAACATTGAAATCCCCTGCAATCACCCAAGGGCCATTAAATAGACTCCTTACTGCTCCTAGTCCCCCCCAAACCTCTTCCCTTTCCTCTCTGTTGTTTGGAGCATAGACACCTAAAAGGTGCCAGCTGAAATTTTGTGTTTTCCCCTAAATCTTACAGTAATACAGTAAGCCCCTACCTCACAAACTTCTCCCTCCCATAGGTTGTTGTCCCATAGAATGATAATCTCTTCTTTGGTACCTCTGCTTCCAATTGTGTGTGATTTACCCCTCTATTCGCCCATAGTTCTTTAATTGTCTCCCTTATATCACCTCTTAATTTAGATTCCTGAAAACAGTAGACATCTGCCCTCCATTTGTGTACCATGTTCTTGGTCATCAGCCTTTTCCCAGGATCATTGAGGCCTCTCACATTCCATGACACTATGTTAACCTTCATTAAGATTGCTCACAAAACACCCCCCTCTACTTCTTGTTCCAAAGTTAATGAAATTGTTGCTTGGTTCCAGGTTTTTAAGCTCCTCTAAAATCTTTTCTTTTGGAGTCATTGGCACTATTGCCCCTGATATCTCATCTATTACTTGTCTTTTGCCATCGATTTTCATGAACAATTACAAAGCCGCCTCCTCACAGCCTTGAAAGTGGACTCCAAATTCCTTACTCAGTTCAATTATATTCTGTTGAACCCACATGGGAATCGTTTTCTCAGATTCTGTTGTGCCTTCACCCACTGTTGAGTTTATAGGTAAAATATCCTCTACTGTGTCATCCTTCTCTTCCTTCTCTTCCAACTGTAAATTCTCCCCCGCTTGTGTAGCGAAGTTCTCCTTGTCGTCCATCTGGATTATAGACATCGCATCATCATCACTTTGCTCTTCGGCCAGGTCGAGACCATTGTAAGCCTCTACGATGGTTCCTGGGTTGTTTACTAACTTATCTTCCAAACCCATTAACAATAGATTATTAACTTTTATCTCAATTTGGACTGGGTTTGAAGTCTTTGTTACATTAGGCCCAACCCTGTTGTTGTAATTTCTGCTGAACTGGGCCAATGGGTCCAGGCCCAACCTTTCTTTGTCCTTTGTTTGATTTTTAAGTGGAAAGTCACGTGTTAGGGTTAGTGTTTCAAAAAAAATTGAACAACCCACGTGTTCCTCTGTTTGTATAGTTGTTTCCAGTACGGATAAAGACTTTTCAGAGCCCAGTATTATCTGTTGGTTTGAAGACTTGCCCACTGGATCAGTTCCGGCGATCTCCTTCTTTTCTCCGGCATAAAATCTCACCGGCGCCTCATTCCAGATTTGGATGAAGTACCTAGTTCCTTTGAATTCGATTCTCACTTCCTTCGGGATGCTATTTCCCCAACCCTTCACTAGAATTCTTGCCCATTTTAAATGATTCCGAAGTTTTGTCTCCTCCTCCGTACTTATCCACCCTCCGCAAAAATCCCCTACTGCCTTAAAAACCTTTTCTGACCACAAGTGTAGAGGCAAACCTACCAGTCTGATCCATGTCTGCTTGATGGTTGCTTTATATTGAACAACACCTACAGTTGGAGTCCACCATTAGAGTTGCAGGGCCTGTTTCTTCCAAAACCAGCTACCTCTCAGAGCATGTTCTGCTTCTTTCATAGAGGCGAACTCGAAGAGGAAATAATTTTTACCCATGTCGTAAATGTTCAGACCATGGGCTTGATTCCAGTTCAAGTTAGCCCATCTGCGAACCTCAGAGAGAGTCGGGATTTCAGACCCATTGGTTAAAACCTGACCATAGAGGCTCCTGCTCAAAGGTTCATTGAGCGATAGCTTGGATTCAACCTCAATGCGGATTACATCTCCCTCTTGCTTTGTGGTCGCAACATCTATCCCTCTGGAAGTCCATTTACTTTTCCTGACTGTTCCAGCATAAGGAATCTCCTTATCAATCAATGTGGAAATTCTACTAGTTGTCTTTGTAGCTTTGTCATAAATGAACCTCTCTATTTTATTAGCCACATCCCACCAACCTACATTGAATGTTGTTTCTGGGACAATTAATACTGCTCTGTTTCTGCCTTGTATACTGATTATACTAATATATCTCCCCCCATTGTTGAAATTTCTTGCACAGAATAGCTGCGTAGATAGTTCCTGTCGTTTCCATCTGCATACACTATTGCCTTTGACCTTTGAAGCTTCGTTGAGAGTCCTACACAGCCATTCCATTGTTTTCTGGCTAAAACTTGCCCTGCTCATCCTCTTTCTTCCACGTTCAGTCCAGTCGTACCAGTTTTCTCCTCGAGATGTCAAAAGATTTGAATCCCATGGTAAAATAGATTATGTCACTTTCCATGGTAGAGATCGAAGAGAGAAAGAAAAAGGTGTTAGTTAACACGTAAGGTGGTAACCAGGATGAAGAAAGAAATCTTTTCCGGTGCCGAGGCCACCGGAAGGGGTGGTTCTACCCTCCTAGTAAGTAGGAGAGAGAACTATCTCGGTTCCAAAGGCATTGTTCTATGATTTTGATTCTTCTGGCCTTCTTGATTTGATGAAATTTTTACAGCATATCATATGGTAGAAGTCTTCTACTGACTCATCATATCTTTATTGGAGGCCATTTACCCCAAAGATAGATTGCGTTCTTTTATATACCCTATTATATGTTTTTGTTTTGCACCCTGATGATACTGTTTGTTAAGGGATTTTTTTTGGTACGATTTTGATGTGTAAATTGCTATGGAAGCCATAACCATTATTCACTTATCTTTTAAATGTAAGTATAACAAAACATTTTATTTTCCCTCTTCTCCTTAGATTCTATATACTATGAAAATATAAGTAGCCCTTTATGGATGGAAATCATATGTTTGTTTGGAAAATGACTATTATTATTTTTGGCCTTTGCAGATCCCTTGGCTGAGAGGAATTCCACCGAGGTAATAACAGCGCATTTTACTTATTTCTGAAGACAATTTCATGGCATATTTATGAGTTTTTGACATTCCTGCTTTCTTTTGTTTGTGATAATTAGGTTAAAGAATTCGCTGGTTCATCAGCACTTTCATTCCCCTCTCCTGTAAAGCTATATCCATCTGCTCCCTCTGTTTCTTCTTTATCATCGCGTGGCCAGCTGCCTACTGCTAGCTTTACTCCATGTTTGCCTCACCATTCTTCAGCGCACCAAGTTTCCGATGGCCGCCGTGTACCAGGGCTGAAGTCACCTACATTTTCATCTTCTTTTGTGCTCCTCCCTGGTTGGAGTAATGATTCAACTAGGGGCTCTCATGGTGGATCATCAGATGGTTGGTCAGTTCCTGACCTGGCAAATCCTCGTCGAGACAGGTGGTCATTTGATAGTGAATCCTTTGGTTTCCATCGTGAAAGGGCTACTACTAGCCGAGGTTCTGGGTCATCTTCGTTCGATCTCCAAACCTGTGGCATATGTGCAAAGCTATTGAATGAACTTGCTGTTGCTGTTCTAGTTTGCGGCCATGTTTTCCATGCTGAGTGCTTGGAGAATATGACATCTGAAATCAATAGGTATGACCCAGCTTGCCCTGTCTGTACTTTTGGGGAGAAGCAGGCCTTGAAGATATATGAAAAAGCAAAAGCTAAGATAGAATTGAACTCTAGAAAGAGATTTCGAAACAGGATTGTTGACAGTGATATTAGTGGCAATCTTGCTCGGTTCGAGCGTCAGAAAAGTAGTGCTCATGAAGGAGGGTGGAGCTCCAGTTCCAGTATGAAGAGCCCTTCAAAGAGGCCCTTCCTACGACATTATTTCTCCTTTGGTTCAAAGGGATCAAGTCCTTCAACTCGGAGAAGGGGGTTTTCCTGGACAAGATCTAACAAGAAGTAGGTTTCTATATGGACATAAAAGGTAAGGAAATTCCTTTAGACATTGCTCCCTTCTTGTTTACATCGTCGGTTTTCAGTGGATTTCTGATAGATGTTAATCCAAATCCCATACTCTTGTCTGACAAATGGTTTACATTGCATTCACTTGTGCAGATAACCATGGGTATGCTCTCAGCAGTCATGATCTTGATGGTGGAAATGCAATGCATTCGCAGGCAAGTTATACATTGTAAAAAAATGGGAAGAATACAAGGTGGATGATTAATTTGTTAAATAGGAAAGAAGATGCAAATTGAAGATAGTTGTTGTTTCAGTGTATGTTCTGTTGGGTTACATACATGTCAAGCCCATGAAAAATTGTCCTGAAGATTTTATATATATGATGCTTAAAAGTGCTCATCTCTATTGCCTATATAGTAGTAGATATTTGGTGTTCTACTCATTGCTTAAGAGTAGCATCAGCCCTTGTATAACTTTGTATTTATTTGAGTCAGTTAGAGCGCCTAATACTCCATTTATCAGCAACTGTGAATGTCATGACACCTTAAAAGGATTGGTTATTGCTCTTATAGAGTACTCAAGTTGAAGTAGCGACTTCAAGCTGGACATGATTGGTTATTGCTTGAAGTTGACTAATTTCCGGAGCAAGCCTATCATGTCCAGCTTGAAATGGACTAATAATTTTTGGTAGACTGAGCATTTTAGGGTTCATTTGGTAGTTGGTAGTAATTAAGTAGGGGTATTAGTTATTCCATCTTATATCATGCGTATTAAT
The DNA here is from genome assembly GCF_019186545.1 of Solanum stenotomum. NCBI lineage: Eukaryota > Viridiplantae > Streptophyta > Magnoliopsida > Solanales > Solanaceae > Solanum > Solanum stenotomum. Next base: position 506,744 of record NC_064284.1, on the reverse strand, counting down.
TTTATACATTAAACAACTTATTTACTAACTCGCTATTAAACATGGTATAATTTGTACGAAAAATAATACTACATGAACAAGTTTTGTGTTTTTACTAGCTACCAAATGACCTAATTGTGTCAGAGAATCGAAAGCAAGCTCTAATATCACTGATAAGGGGTTCTTTCATATTGAGTATAAATTTACAAAGGGAAACGAGTTTGCCTAAAGAACAAATGAAAGAATTGTTGTTGAACAAAGAAAGTTTCTTGATGTTTTAGAATCCAAACTTTTATTAAAATTCCAGAAATAACTCCTTAAACAGTGGGTAAGTATATATTCTAATATGTAAGTGACTTCAATTTGAGCTAAAAAAGAAATCACTCTAATAGGTTAAGACATTATTTTTTGCTACTATCCTTTTCTCCATTGTTGAAGTCTATTGTATCTCTTTTCCATACTTGAATTGATATGTTTTATTCAAGTCAAAAATCTATCGAAAACAATCTTTCTAACTTAATAAAGTAGGAATAAAGTTACATACACATCATCACCATCCTCAGACCCGACTTGTAAAATTACACTGGTATGTTGTAGTAAATTTTCACGCACATTTGATATGCTGTGTGAAAGTGAAGCTGAAGGTCTTTGCTATATCAAATATCTAACATGATTTCATAATTCAATCGCACGAACTGCATTGCGCAAATTATATCAAATACTCTGTCCAATCTTTCACCTTACCATCCATAACAAACTATAAAGGAAAAAAGTCTAACAAAGCATCCGCATTCTGCGTCAAACAAAACAGTTGACCATGTGCCGAATGCTCTCTTAAAACTTGCTTTTTACATGATTCCAGAGGATGAACAATACAAGTATATGTAACTACAATTGCAAAGCAAGTAGCCAGACTAAGATTGTGGAACAGTCCAATAGCTCCTTTGAGGTTTGGTTATATCACACAATGGCAAAAATCCCTCACTCCTTGCCAAAATCGGCAGTATAGTGCACACTTGATTCAAGTTTCTTTGCTTCATTCAGTTTCCTTGCAGCCTGTAAATAAATATTCAAACTTTGACTCAGAATCTGCATTACCCTCCAACTAGCCAACAGCTTGTAAAAGAAGAACCAGACGTACCTTCATGAAATCCTCATGCATGACATAATCACGCTCTGCACGTACTGCTGATATACCAGCTTCAGTGCACACATTTCGAAGATCAGCCCCATTAAAACCCTGAGGAGAAACAGATTGTCAAAACTCCGCTTAGGCAACACAAGCAAACTAATTTTCATAGAATCACTAGCACACCTCAGCAAGCTTAACAACAGCTTCATAATCAATGTCACCATGTTTAGCAATTCCAGCAGCATGAATCTTGAGAATCTCAATTCTTGATAGTTCATTAGGCAAGGGTATTTCTATCTTTCTATCTAACCGACCAGGGCGAAGAAGAGCTGGGTCCAAAACATCTGGCCTGTTTGTTGCCATAATCATTTTTACCTGCAAGCAGAATAAACATTAACTACTTAGCATCGATGTATTTTTTACTTCAAAAAGAAAAGCAGAAAGCCAGAAGATCACAGTAGTCAAAGCTAAACTCAAGCAATCTTCTCTTTCTTTTTAGTATGTATCTATATGATAGACAATCAAGTTTTGAGGAATTATCCTTCTTTTAGAATCCAAGAAACAAGAACTGCAAGGGACAAGTATGCACACCATAGATCATAAATCTATAGAAATTCCCATTATATAGCTTCTTAGAGATATATAATTAAGATCAACTTAAGACCTTTCCAATATGGTCAAATCCATCCAACTGATTAAGCAACTCCATGAGCGTTCTCTGAATTTCACGATCTGCACTTGTTCCCTCGCTAAATCGACGTCCACCAATTGCATCAATCTCATCCATGAAAATGATGCAAGGCTTTACACAGACAAAAACTATCAGTACATTTTGAGGCAGTACCAGCAGTGGTTCACTGGATTTAGTATACCCAGGATGTTTTTGAAGTCCTTACTTGGTGATCACGAGCATAATTAAACATTTCCCGGATTAATCTCGCACTCTCACCTATGTATTTATCAATAATGGCACTTGATACTACCTGCATTTTTCACCAACTATAAATAAATACTGATATTATGAAATACTTTGAAAAGGGAGGAAATAACCAAAACCTCTACTATTCACCTTTAAGAAATTGGCATCAATGTTGCTAGCAATTGCCCTGGCTAACAAGGTCTTGCCAGTCCCAGGAGGCCCATAGAGAAGAACACCCTGAGACGGACAAACTTGGTAGCATCAGAAGAAACTAAAAGTATCAGCAATTTCAACTATGCAAGCACCATGAAAAATGCAGAGACACAAGAATATGGTCAATTATATTAAACAAGTCACCTTTGGAGGCTTAATTCCAACACGGAGGAAAAGTTCAGGGTTCATCAGAGGTAGTTCTATTGATTCTCTCAGCTCTCTGATCTGATCTGACAGTCCACCCACAGCAGAGTAGCTTATATTGCCAGGCTCTTCATGAAGCATATTATACACCAGAGGATTAACCTGTCATAATAAACTCAAGATAAGGAACTCAGGGAGGGACAAATATGATAATGCTCTACAAGTTCCCAATACTAGCACAGAAATAACCACTAACTTCACGTGGGAGTGCCCTCATGATTGTAAGAGTCGTCATATCAAGAACCACTCTAGTGCCAGAAGTTAGATTTTCCTTATCCACTGTACTGCAACAGCCAACCAAATACCTTGGACCAATGGCTTTAACTATCACTGAAAAATACATGTTTTAAATTAATCCAAAAAATTACTTCAACTTGTTAATAGCAACGTAAAACCGGGTCAACAGAATAATTCCTAATAGAATGCAATATGAAGATGGATAACTAGTAAATATGGTATCATGGTTCATAGCTAAGAGAAGAAAAATGAATATGGATAAATAGTATGTACAGACAATGTACGCATGATTAAAACCTATGAACAGCACCACTTGTCACTAGCTCACTGCCATCTTTGCAGCACAAACCATAATGTTACATCTAGAAATAGACTTCTTCTCTAGGTAAAAGAATAAGGGTTCGTATTCAGGGTCTCACTTCATTATATATGTTTTTAATTTTTAATTTTTGGGAGGTGGGGAATTTTACTCCTTAAAATCCATAGATCTCAAAAAAAATGACGATAAACAACGGAAATACGAGAAAAGAATGTATTACCGCATTTGTTATCTAGAGGCCGGAGCACTTCACCTATGATCTGCCCAATGCTCTGAAGCGACTTCAAATCATCTTCTGTTTTACCATATTCCTTTTTGGCCGCACGCAAATTTTCTCTCACTGTGTACAATTTTACAACCAGCATCAGTTATACAACAATTGAACACAGAAAGACAATAGATATATAGCGAAGGTTGCTAGCACTTGGACAGAAAATTGTTTGGCATCCTATATAAAAAGAAACAAAATAAATAGATAAAATCAGTGACCATAACGGAAATAATAATGGTGACAGCATAATTAACTATCACAAAGCAGACTCATTGCTTTGAGTTTTCATTTCTCAATTCGTGATGTAAGATGTGCACTGTTTGTCAATGCTAAACAGCTAAGGATTTAGGTTATAGATGATATACCGATTGAAGCGCATACAATAAGCTCTCATTTTGACTGATATGGAAGTAGTACAAAACAGAGTTACAGACAAAACCATAATCACTGGCTTATCAGAAATTTTACCGCAGACGATTATAAAGAATACTTAATAAGTCAATCAAGAATCATAACAAAGAAAGCAAATTATTTGAATAAATAAATCTAAGCAAAGAAGGTAATGATCCCCCTTAAAATACTTGAATAGATCTTTACACTACAATGGTGATGTCTGATGGCATCTTATGATGAAGTCATCACAACTCTACCTCAATAGTGCAGGACCCTTTGAGAATAAGGAGTAAAGAAAAGCGAAGAAGATAAGCATAAATGAGAAAATAACTAGGAAAAGAAGAAAAACCATAAAAAGTAACCCCAAACAGAGGTATTGGAGTGAACTGCCCAAAAGGAATCTACCCAGGGGGATGTGTATACCGTGTATGTTTGAAATACTGATAAGAAAACTCCCAATACCGATGAATTCAATAATAAGTAGAACACACAAAATAAGGTTAAGGTTCTCTAATCACCTATCCCCATCCAAAATTCTTGTTCCAAAAGGCCTCCTTAGTCCTAAACAAAGTTAAAAACCTTAAAGAATTTAGCCAACTTGTCATAGATATTTGGACAAGGCTTAAAGCTCATAGATACTTCCGGAAAAGAGTTTCTATTTTTTCCTCTTTTTTCAAGAAAAATTGTGACACAGTATAGCTTTCCAAGACTTGATAATCATTCATGTTTTTTTAATCAAGGACTTAATAATCATTCATGTTTGATGTTCTAAAGTATTAATAATCAAATGCATAATTAAAAAACAGAAGAAAATACTCATAATTGATACAGCATTTTGTGTTTACTGTGTCTCTTGATCTTTCAATACTACTTTATGTTTATAGTTGCTTTCACAATTAAAACTAGTTCCTCAAGTGTTGAAAACTTTTACTCAGGAAAATATTATCTCTTAACTTGCCATTTCCTAGTAGAAATACGGTGCCTCAAATTTTTTACTAGTGAAACATTCGCTTTGATCTTTCTTGGCATGGTTACAAACGTACATGTTTCTCCCAAACCATAAAACTGATTTTCTCATTCAGCCAAAACGTTTTTGATTCTTCGTTCAGTTTCTCCTTTCTTCAAATAGGTAAAGAAAGCAATGCTATTTCCATTTGAAAATCTTACTGCCTATGGGAGGCATCATTTGCAGTAGTCCTTTCAAAATGATAGGTTTCAATTATGTTGTAGTATATCTAAATTAACAATGATTACCATTTGCAACCTGTACTCGAACTAGTTAAGAAGCACTAGCACTGATACCCTATGGTGTAGAGCTGCATTCCAGTAAATGAGCTTAAATCAAACACAGTGGAAAACCAAAAAAAAATACATTGGGTAACCTTATCAACTGTTTCCACATACAAAGGTTACATAGACTTATGATGTTGCTTCATAGGTCAAGAGATAAATTTGAGGTCCAACTGTGAGAAGTTTTTGGTAAGGAAAACTATGTAGCAATGTTTCTGATTTCTAAGATTCTTTCATAAAGATAAAATACAGCTACGAATTACACAGGAAGGAATAACTTAAGATTTGTAGTTTTGAGAAGTTGTGATGTCCTTTTACACCAAGTCATGAACTCGGTACAAAGAAAAATGTTTCTGATAAGGCAGGAAAACATGTAGTCATTCTTCTTAATTATAAGATGCTTTAATAAACAGAAAATACGCTACGTGTTGAATGTCATCGGTTAAAAATTAAACTTTAAATTCGTTTGCAAGTTGTAGGACAAAAATAAAGCTTTCCATCATTAGCTCATTATTACAAGAGAAAGTTACAGAAATTGAAATTGAAAATCCTTCTAATTGAACATGAATTCACTACTGAGCTTGGAAAGTTATTGTTGTAAGCTAGTAGATGCTTGTTAACCAGACAACCACATAAATGACACTTCAATTTATTTTGTTTTGGTGACCGTGGGGTCCAGGCCAGCTTTCGCACACCTCAGCTGATTACATGGATACCTTCCACCTCCCACCAGCAACATGTCTCAAAACAGATAGGAAGAAATCACCTAATGTTTTTGTCCCTGTTGGGAATTGAACCTGAGACCTCATGGTGCTCAATTCACATATCATTGACCACTACTAGGCTACACTTCAAATTGACTTGTCTATGAACAAGAATAGAGCTTAGTGCTCACTATCTTTAGTTCATTGTTCAGAAACTACAAAGTCAAGTGAATCAGTGTTGTTAAATATTAAAATGCGTGTACATTCACGATTTGTAGCACATTAATGGAAGAAAGCAACTTACCTTGTATGATATAGAAACTAATTACTTACGTTACTACAAGTCGTCGAGATTCCAATATAATGAATCTTTGTGATGTATAGTCAACAACTAATCCAACAAGAATTATTCTTCTTTTCTCTTTTCACATGGTATCAAAGCCTCTAACATTTTGTTAAAACCTAGGTAGAAAGAAGTTAGCCATTTGCTAACCAGAAGAAAGTGAAAGCATTTGTTGAATGACAAACATCCAACGACAAAAACAACAAAGGACCCTAGAGATCTTCACACCATACAGTTGCTTTCATTATGCATTGCTCTAAACCAAACTATGATCTTTCATTTCTTTTTTTCTTACCTTAAAGGTGTGTTTGTTGGAAAATATTTTTCAATTTCTCCATGCTTATGATGAATTTTGGAAAACATATGCTTTCACAAAACAGGTTCCTTAAAATTAATAATAAAGAAGACTTCCCCGGTAGAAGTAGAAAAACAAGTTCCATATGAAGCATTCTACAGTGATTGTCTCCTCCCCACCCTCCAACACATCCCATCCCTATTTCCACCCCACTTCCCCCCACCCCACCCCATAGCCCTCATCCCCATCCCCACCAACCCCACCCCATCTCTATAGTATTTATGTAGATTATATACACATGTTTTTGAGGATAACATTTTTGTTACACACCAAACACAAGAAAGTAAGTAAGAAAATCACTTATTTTCTAGGAAAGCATTTTCCTTCGTTCCAAACACACCATAATCATTGTTTTATCCCTACAAAAAGCAATCATAGCATAAGTGCATGGACATATTCATAGCATTGCGAGAAACACCACATATAACCCACTAAAACAAGCCTGAGGGTGGTTTCAATATAACTAAGCTCTGCAGGAATTAGTAATTTTTTACATCATGACTTAATCAAGGGATTATCAACTCAAACGCCTCTTAGGTCCACCCACATACTATCTATCCTTCCCTGCTTACCCTCAAGAAACCAAAAATTAGTAAGGCCTAAAAATCGCTGTATCTAAGCAAGGGATTATCAACTCAAACGCCTCTTAGATTTTTTATGAGTTGGCAATAACTTAATTTCTCCTCTATCTCTTTCTTCTTCATTTCTCTTCCACATTTCTGGTAACAGGAGCTTCTCTTGTTACAATTATCAAGTAAAAACACCTCTTTATGTGTATATAGAGATGATACTAGAACTCCTTTTTATCCTGTTATAGTTTAGAGGATCGATCCTATATTTCAGTAGCTGGCAATCTAAAAGATAAGTTATGTACACCGCAGTTTCATAGGCATCAATCCCAGACTTTTTCTATAAAAAGTACATATATGTAGTATGTAGATACATGTATACACACATATATATAATGTGTGCATGCATTCACTGCCTATAAATTCTCGATTAGCTTCTGTTGTTACAATTATCAACTTAAAACGCCTCTTATGAGTATATAGAGATGATATTAGCACTCCTTTTATCCTGTTATAGTTTAGAGGATCGATCCACTATTAAGTTATGTACACCGCAGTTTAACACAAGCTAAACGTACATATGTGTAGTATATAGATACACGTATAAACACACACACACACACACACACACAATATATATATATATATATATATATATATATATTTATAATGTGTGCACGAATTCACTGCCTATAAATCCTCGATTAGCTTCTGTTGTTACAATCATCAACTAAAAACGTCTCTTATGTGTGTATAGAGATGATAGTAGAACTCCTTTTATCCTGTTATAGTTTAGATGATCGATCCAATATTTCAGTAGCTGGTAAGCTAAAAGATAAGTTATGTACACTACCGTTTCAGAAGCAAGCTAAACGTACATATATGTAGTATGTAGATACATGTATAAACACATTTATATGTAATGTGTGCACGCATTCACTGCCTGTAAATCATAGATTATCTTGTGTTCATCGGGTAACCAAAATGAAGTTCAGAATTCCGGAAGAGTAGGGTTTTGAGATTTTTAGAGAATTTTACCTGCCCATACCTGAGCATCTAGCTCCTTCTGCTGGAGTAGCCTTTTCCGGAAGTCAGCATGTGCCGTACGGCGGCGGAGGACATCTTCCGACTCGCTCGTCATCGGAATATTCTCAATCACCTTGCCTAAATTCAAATGACTTGAAGAAAACGAAACAGGAATAGTGTGATCTTTTACTCTTCTCTTCTTCAAAATGAAGAAGTGGAGGTAGCAATTGAGTGGGCTTATGCTAAATTGTGACTTTATTGAAAGCCCAATAATATCAAAACACTTGAAACATTAAGAATTAAGAGAAAATCATATCCAAATTTTGAGATTGTTTAAAGGAATTTTGAGTTGATTGAGAGGGGGGAAAAGTTGTATATTTTACTGTATCAACAATGTATAAAAATGTATATATACATTTCTAATATATAATTATATCACTATTTATATAACGGAAAAGGGTCAAAATTATCCTTAAACTATCTTAAATAACTTAAATATACCCTTAAACTATATTTCGGTTCAAAAATATCCTTTTCGTCAAACTATTGGCCCACACCTACCCTTCTAGTTAACGGAATTATCCATGTGTGTGTTAAATGCTACATGGACGCCACATGGATGTCACATGTGCACGCCAAACAGACCCCACCTCCACATGCATAGATGACTTAAATCTTTAATTTCACTCTTTTTCTCCCATTTTAAAATTATTTTAATAGTGCTCACCGAATACCATACCAAACAACTTCTGTTTGGTTCAATATTCTGCGAATCATATACACCATGACACTGAATATATCACGTCAGTTCATCCATGACTAGTGGAAAATGAAATCATCTAAAGCCCGATCCCTAATGCAACCCTATCATGGCCAAACAAAAATTTATAGATAAGTTTTCTAAAACTACTCCCAAAATCTATGATTAAACGTTACCTAAACTTTTGAACTTTCCCCAATTTTGAATGGAAACCCTAACCCTAGATTTCATTTTTTTCTATTAAATCTTCATGTTGTACGCTTCTTCAATTCCATTTGTGTCTTTTCTTTTTCGGTGGGTGAGCGATCAAAGCCCCTTATAATCTACGCATGATCGTTGAGTTTTGTTAATTTGAAGATGGGTAGGTGAGTTGGTGGCCCTAACTATTTATGGTTTGCATGAATTTGAAATGTATTGATGTTTTACTAATTTAGAATTATAGTACAGAATTGGGTTTGGCGAGAAAAAATATGAAAGAAGGAACTGATAATCTTTTTAGCAGTTTATAGATTGTATAGATACTTGTTTAAGGAATGTGGAGCTCGAAAAAAGGAGGAGGAATGTTGGAATGTGATACCAGAAGTATCGTTTCTAAGGGAAAGGATGAAATGAGGGGGAAAATAGTGAAATTAGGGATTTAATTCGTCTATGTGGCAGTGGGGTGTGTTTGGCATGCACATGTGCCGTCCATGTGGCATTTAACACACACATGGATACTTCCGTTAACTATAAGAGTAAGTGCGCCCCAATAGTTTGACGGGAAGGGTATTTTTGAGCCGAAATATAGTTTAAGGGTATATTTAAGCTATTTCGAATAGTTTAAAGGTAGTTTTGACCCTTTTATCAATTTATTACATACACATATAACTATTTTGTTGAAAAGATTTTTTGTTACTTGTCAACAACTAAAATAATTATCCAATAGGAAGGTGTATGAGTGTCAAAATTATTTTGAAAACAGATCGAACCAAACCGATTCTTAGATTTTTTTTTCCTGAAGAAACCATAGATTTTTATATAAACTTATAATTATACCGATTAATCAAATAGGTTTTATTTTATAAAAACATATGATTCCTACCATATTTACTAATTCTCCATATAGTTACATATTGTCTCACTAATTAATAATTTCACATCAAAATTTCAAGTACATACACTCAAATACATGTATTTTTTCTATCAGATACAATAAAATAAGGAGAGAGATGAGCGAGATAGGAGAGAGGGAAGCGAGAGAGTCAAATAATGTATATTTAGAATAAATTAGACCTAATTTTGACTACATATATTTGAAATACATGTATATAGATGAATTTGGACGCACCAGATACATGTATCTGAAGTCAAAAATATGGTATGTTTCGTAATATTGAGAACTAAATATTAGGATAACAATTAAATAACAATTATTTGAGGAAAATAGTAAATGTCAATTTTGTCTATTGTAAAATCTTTTAATGAAGGACAAAAAATTCAATCAACATATTTAAGGACCTTCATGTTCGTTTATCTTTTTCTTATTATTCGTCCTCTCGTTGTTTTTGAAATAGAAATTATTTTTTTATCCTAACATAAAATGGATTAATCGAAAACATGAATTCTACTAGTTTTGAAGGATAAATACAAGCTAATCTTAATCCCTTCATAATAAGCTTAATTTGAGACCAAACTAAGATGAAGGGTAAATTTATTTTATTTTTCATAATTGATGGACAAATTTAATTTGAACTAATCCACCAATAATAAAAATATGTGGACCAGACAACTTTACAATATTTCTCATAGTTAAAAGACATTCTTGACCCTTTTCCACGAATCAATCATATATTAAGTCTCAAATTGGTCAAATAATGTCTAAAAATAGGTTATAACTTCTAAAAAAGGAAAGTAAAAAAACGAAGAGTAGAGAGAAAACAACGGTAGATAACCATTTCAACCACTAAAACATGTAACAAAATAAGGCAACAACATTAACAGAAATTCAAAAAAAAAAAACTTGCCATATTTTTTTTCACCCCAAAAACATGGCGATAATATTGGCCAAAACTACACAGAATTGAAAACTCTCACATTCATTTTTTTTCTTTCTTTCTTTCTGTTATCTTTTTAAGGTTTGGGGAAAAATTATCAAAGGGTCTAAAAATGAAAACAAAACATAAGTTAACACCCCTACCCTTTACCCTTACCCCTACCCCTACCCCTACCCCTACCCATATTATGGGCATTTTATTGATATGTTTCATTTTTTCTATCACAAATTCATTTGTCATTGCTCAAGATGATGCTGTACCTGCAAAATCATTTCCTGTATTCACTCCAGAAGATAATTTCCTCATTGATTGTGGTGCAACTTCATCGATCACGCTTCCGGGGAATAAAGTTTTTCAACCTGATCAAAATGCCGCAAAATATCTTTCTTATAGTGGTAAAGATGTACAAGCCTGTGCTTCTGAGAAAATCAACGTTCCTTCAACGTTATATGTAAACGCCAAAGTCTTCACAACTGAAGCTATTTACACGTTTCATGCCAGTACTTCAGGGTTGCATTGGATCAGACTACATTTCTTTCCATTTAAATACGAAGAATATGATCTTAAAACAGCTAAATTTTCTGTTAAAACGGATAATTTAGTCCTTCTACGTGATTTCCAAACTGGGAAAGATGAGGCTGTTGTCAAGGAGTTTGTTGTTAATGTTACCTCAGAGCGTTTTGCTATTAAATTCGAGCCAGCTCAAGGATCTGTTGCATTCGTTAATGCTATTGAGTTTGTTACTGTACCTGCTAAAATGCTTGATTATTCTGTTCCTGTTTTATTCCCCGTGTCACAGAGATTTGATCTTTCTAAAACTAATTTCCAGACAATGTATAGGCTTAATGTTGGTGGTCCTGCTTTGGATTCAACGAACGATACTCTTGGAAGAAATTGGATGTCTGATAATCAATTTCGAAACAATGCTACAGGTGCAGAGGTATCAACACAAGCCTCTGCTATTAATTATTTGAAATCATCAGGAGGTTCTCCGTTGATCGCGCCACCAACAGTTTATAGTTCTGCTGTAAAGATGGCGGATTCAGAAACTACAATTGCTAATTTTAACATATCATGGACTATGGATATTGATACTATATATCCTCACTTGATTCGCCTACATTTCTGCGATATTATTAGCAAAGCTCTTAATGAACTCTATTTCAATGTGTATATCAATGACAAGATGGCTATTTCCGGGCTAGATTTGTCATCATTGACAAATCATTTGTCTACAGCTTTTTACAAGGATTTTGTTGTGGATTCCTCCATGGTGTCTAACCCCCTCGTTGTACGTGTTTCTCCTGTGAATGATGCTCAAGGTTTTAGAAATGCAATTCTAAATGGCCTTGAGGTGTTTCGAATGAATAACTCTGTTGGTAGCTTAGATGGGGAATATGGTGTTGATGGACAAAAACAAAGTGGTCCAAGTAAAACAGTGGCTTATGTTGGATTCGCGATGATGTTTGGAGCGTTTGTGGGGTTGGGTGCAATGGCGGTTAAATGGCAGAAGAGACCACAAGATTGGCAAAAGAGGAATAGTTTTTCGTCTTGGTTACTTCCAGTTCAAGCTGGTGATTCAACATTTATGTCATCATCTTCGCGAAGCAAGAGCCAATTCTTCTCATCAAAAAACATGGGATTAGGTCAATACTTCAGTTTTGCTGAATTGTCAGACGCCACGAGAAACTGGGAACCTAGTGAAATAATTGGGGTTGGTGGCTTTGGAAATGTATACTATGGAGAACTTGATGATGGTACAAAAGTTGCTGTCAAGAGAGGAAATCCACAATCTGAACAAGGTATAAATGAATTCCAGACTGAAATACAAATGTTATCTAAGTTAAGGCATCGACATTTAGTGTCGTTGATTGGGTATTGTGATGAAAGTGCTGAGATGATATTGGTTTATGAGTTTATGCAAAATGGTCCATTGAGAGATCATCTCTATGGAAAGAACATGCCGCCTTTATCTTGGAAGCAACGATTAGATATCTGTATTGGTGCTGCTCGTGGGCTTCATTACCTCCACACTGGTGCATCTACAGGGATCATACATAGAGATGTCAAGACCACCAACATTTTGCTTGATGAGAATTTTGTCGCGAAGATGGCTGATTTTGGGCTATCTAAAGATGGACCGACAACAGAACAGACTCATGTGAGCACGGCTGTGAAGGGAAGTTTTGGCTACTTAGATCCTGAATACTTTAGGAAGCAACAGTTGACAGACAAATCTGATGTCTACTCATTTGGGGTTGTACTTCTTGAAGCCTTATGCGCTCGTCCTGCTATTAATCCATCATTACCAAGAGAGCAAGTGAATTTGGCAGAATGGGCAATGCAGTGGAAAAGAAAAGGGTTATTGGACAAGATAATTGATCCAACACTTGTAGGACATATTGATCCAGAGTCAATGAAGAAATTCGCGGAAGCAACAGAGAAGTGTTTGGCTGAATATGGTGTTGACAGACCTACTATGGGTGATGTTTTATGGAATTTGGAGTACGCGTTGCAGATGCAAGAAGCCTCGTTACAAGGAAAGACACAGGATATCGATAACAAAGCAATTGTTGCACCAATTTCTCCTGCTACAGTTGCCCATGCTAATGTCACAACTGATAACAAACATATTTCTTCACCAGAACAACATAAAAATCCTACTGAAGCTCAAGCCATTGATGACAAGTCAGGGGCTTTTGCTCAATTTGAGCCTATCAATGGACGATAAAACGAACACTCAGCTTGTTCTATAGACAAATCAAGAATCTACAATTAAAGGTTATGAAATACATTTGTATGTGTATGTATGTAGTAAAATTTAGCTTTTTATGGATGCCAATTTGCTGAAAAATGTAATTCAGAACAATGTAATGTTTCACATAATATACTACTTTACTACATTGTTTTTCTTCTCTTAAATTTATTGGTATCTTTTGCATCCTTTAATTTATCTCTTGTTGATGGATTAAGAAGCTCAATCAGATGATCTATCAAGTACTACTTCTTAAGTATTTGTATCATATTTTTATAGCAAATTTAGGTGTCAAGGGTCCCTGACCAGATTTGGCATTGTCAAACCAAGAATTGTTAATGGGCATTCATACATTCCCCATATGCCATAAACACTCTTTGAAAAGTAATTTATCAAATTAACCATTAGTCTGAAGAACCAGAAAAAAAAAATAGTGCAGCAACTAGCAACGACCTTCTCCACTAACACCTGCCGTATTTCTACCTCAAGTATATGAGAAATCTAATAGAAAATCAAAAGGAAAACGTTATTCTTAAAGGTGTAGCCCACATAGGGAGGTGCAAGAAAATGATGTTTGTGGCAACCATCCTGCCAAGTCGGGATAGTTGGTGAAGCAAACTCTGCTGGAATCCTCCATTATAAACCCCTGCAAGAAAGCAGTTAGGGAAGTCAATATTACAAATGAAAGCAGTTTTTAATGGTCATATGCAGGAAATTGACAATAAGAGAGAAGTGAAGAAAGCTTGTCCAGTAGAAACTTAAGAGAACAGTGATGAAAGCTCACAAAATGGAAATACAAAGAATCACACAGAACTATATCAGCTGCCAGTCCGAATGAAAATACTTCAAGAACCAAGATACGAGAGCAGGAAGCAAATTCATATCTCGAGCAATTATCCTGTTATACCGGTTTCCCATTGGAAGAAGAATTCAGACCCCAAAATTGATTTTTCTTTTTTTGTTTGATCATGTAATGTCAGATTTCATTCAACATTCATAATAAGCACCTAGAGATGCAGCTGAGTACAAAAAGAGGAGTAAGATCCTGTAAATGCCTTGGCCTCCTAACTAAACATCAAGAGAGCTGACAAAATATAAATACATAAGGGAATTATTGACAACACTAAGATTACACCATGCAAAAAGGTTTAGTAAGCATCTGGACTTCAAAGTTATAAAGTGGAGTTGTGTTTCCATCAAAACACCTATGATTCTTCTCCTTCTAAATACTCCATATAATGCACTGTGGAATTACCCTCCATTTATTTCTGATGGATTTCCCAACTCTGTAGCTAACCCCATGAGCAAAAAAATGACTTTCCACAGCTTGAAATATAATTTTGCAATTAAATGTGTAGATTTCATCTCAAATGCAGAAAGTGTGGAACAATGGATGGAGTAGGCAACAGATACAAAGCTCCATATGCACACATCACAAAACTTGAGAGAAGGCAAAGCAAGCAACACCAAAGGGATTGCAAATCCTATTTCAAGTTTGAGATTAAGAACACCTACCCTTCTTATGAAAGGGAACTTGGGAAGTGAAACCTTCACCCATTAAAAGCTTCACAATATTCCCTCTAAATCCTTGTGCATGTTCTATAAATTGCTATTTATTTTTAGAAACGTTAAAGCAGAAACTTTTCTACTGAATGTATCATTTTCATCTGCTCTAACAATTTCTCCAGACTCAAATTTCACAATACTTTCATTCTCTACTATCAATTTTCCCAAACTTTTCTCTGATAGATAATTACTCAGGTCTTTTCCACATAGCAAGGGATCCAGATTCAACAGTCTCTCAAATAAAGATGGCACTACCTGGAGCATTATGTTTAGAAGGAATTTGCAGGATTGGGAATTTGATGACCTGGTCAAACTACAGTTTAAGTATTCCTGTGGAAGCAGACACAAAGTCATTTAACTTCCATGCAGATTAACTAAATTTCTAATTATAGCGACATAACAACTTATGTTATGTTTGTTGTATTAGCAACTTGTGGAAAAGGACTTGAAGATGGTGGAAGTGACTGGTTTTAATTATCACTAATTGATTTCTTCAGAAGCAAAAACAGATTTCCCTTGATGAAACGGAGGAGCAATTGACCTATTTGCTGGATTAAGGAGATAAGCATGTGAAGATGACACAAGGTAATTAGTAGTACAGAGGAGATCAGAATCTTCCTGTCATGATACAAATGGTAGAAATGATTCTGAGCATTGCTGAAGGAAATTCATTTGTGGCTGAGCAAAACCTATGATGCAAATTCCACATGTATCATCTTTTGGCAATGTGGTATATGCCCTAATCAATTAAATGCAGAACTTCTCAATAATCTTCTTTGTTTCAGTTACCAAACAAATGTTTTACAATTTTAAATAGCCTTTCAGCTTAAAAAACACAATATTAGACAGAAAGTTAAAAAAATATCTCCTCACATTATAGCAAACAGCCATTATATCTTTCTTGGCCTATGGGCTAAAGATCAAGTGTAGTTTCTATTATTATCCGTATAGGAGAACTGTTGTTACCGAGCAGGTGAATGAGTAAATATAGCCACTTCCCCTACTTCTATAATAATACCAATCAGACAACTCACACTGTGGCCTACCTCAGTGCTGACTGCTGAGAACCAGAAATGGCTAATGTTCACTGGAATCAGTTTGGTCATCAAGTGAAAGAACGTTGCTCTAAGTTAGAAAGACTGAACAAATAGACTACAGTGCTTGCATTTCACCATGTGCCAAATCCCTTCATTTAAGTGAAATGCTAGCGAAATTCTTTACTTTGAAGCTATCATATCCAAATTTGGACTAAAAACACGGCAAAGACATGGATTTTTCACATTAATCTAAACACTTGCATAGAAATCAATTAATCTAAACCCATGGAACTTATTTAAAATTCAATACTCATACAAGCGTACACGCGTTATAGTCAGCATATCATTAGTAAATGTAGATACTTGAGTTCTTCCCTTTTTTACAGAGGTTAAAGTGCAAAATATATTAACTTCTTAACTCTGTCTTATGAACTAAACAGAAAACAGTCGATTTCAGAAATAAATCCCCTTCAGTCATCACCGTGGTAAAATGCACCAGATCACAAGGCACTTAGGACGGTTCAATGATTAAAAAACCTACATTGCTAACATTTAGATAGTGTCGTAGGGGTGTGCAAAAACCGATTTAACCAATAAACCGAACCGAAAAAAACACTATTGGTTTATTGATATTGGGTTATTGGGCTAACGGTTTTGCAAAATTTTTTATTGGGTTATTGGTTCGGTTTCCGGTTTTATAATTTTTGTTAATGGTTAAACCAATAACCCAATAAGACTATAGTAAATTTACTAGTCTTATTGTTAATGGTTAAACGATTGTTACTTTCACACTTTTTCCTTTGAATGTGTCTAGTGTCTAAACTTGCAAGAAAAATGATTGTTACTTTTATGATTATTACTTTCATGCCAAATGCTGGAAAAATCATATGGTTTATTTGAAAATTTTCTTATCGTGCATATAATATATATGAGTATTTTCTTATTGGTTAAACCGAAAATCGAACCGTTAAGTACCATAAACCGATTAACCAAAAACCGATAAGAAATATGTTATTGGTTTGGTTATCGGTTTGAAGTATTTACAAACCGAAAACCGATAAACCGAACCAATAACACCTAAAACCGAACCGAACCGACCGATGCGCACCCCTATAGTGTCGTGCATTAAGATTTTAGTGGTCAACGCCTTTTATCCCCACCTTATGTTACATTAGAAATGCACATGCCTGTTTAAATAGTGACTCAGGAATACCATGATAAATTCATTCACGTACAACAAATTGGAGATTGGTCCCTAATGAGTCGATCAAATTCTTTGGCAACTAACATCAGTTATAACTTTCACCCATCTTAAATAAGCAAAACTGAAGCTCGCTGATGGAAGGTAGAGCAACCTAAATCCTCACACTAAGACACCCATATGCAACCAACCACCCAAAGTAATTGAAGCTTATTGCCAAGCCAACTTATTTACAGTGAGATAAATGTAAATTTTCTACACATCATAGCAGAAATTAGTCCACTTCTCAATTTTCTTTTTTTTTTTTCTTTATGTTTCCGTGTTGAGGGAAGTAACTATATCAGCTAATTCTAGTCATTATCAATAATTAGTTCATGTCAATTTTTATTTTTATTTTTTTTTATTTGCACTGGGTGTCCGAGTCTCTTTGAGCCCCGACTAATCCCGGGGGTGCACAGGCCCTCGGCAAGGAGTTTCCCGCAAGTGCACCACGGTTAATTCAGGTTTTACCCAGTCCGATGGCCCTCAGAAATTGTTTGCACCTAGTGGGTTTCGAACTTGAGACCTTGAAAGGGAGCAAACCCCAAGGCTCAAGTCAATTGCCAGCAGGCCAAGCAGGCCAACCCCTGAGGGTTATTAGTTCATGTCAATTAACATATGATTAATATCTATTAAAAAAAAACAACTTGCTATGTTCCCCACACCATCCATTGAGAGCTGTAGAAATCTTCCCTACACTACCCCGTGTGCTATTAAGTATTTTTATAAATGTATCGCCATGCTATTAAGTATTTTTATTTGAGGCACACTTGAAAGATAGCCCATAAAGTCATGGGAATGGTTGAATAAGTAAAGTACTCGATTCCATTGCATGCATCGGGGGCAATCGAAAAATCCGAGTCCCGTTCTACATGTCAATCCCGGCAACAATGAAATTTATAGTAAAAGGAAAATCCGTCGACTTTAAAAATTGTGAGGGTTCAAGTCCTCTATCCCCAAAAAGACTATTTAACTCCCCAACTATTTATCCGACCCCCATCCAATCTCCTTGAGGGATAGAACTTCTTCGTAAATTCTAGTCAAAATTACCAATCAATTCATATCATTTAGCTTGTGTTTATAATAAAAGTATTATGTATAAAATCCACTACATTGCTAGTCTTACTTTAGCAACATCATAAACAACACCTACACCTCAATCACAAATTAGTTGGGTTCGGCTATATGAATCCTCTATATCCATCTTTCATTCCACCTGTGCTACTTTTAGATTGAAACTCATCCAATAACAATTACTCGTTCAATAGAATATGAATCCCACATAGATCGAATAATTAACAAGTTACTCTTTTGTTTGTTTACCTGACTTTTTTTATAAGGATGGATTTGAGCTTCCGAGCGAGTTCTTGAGAACGGATTTTACGTTCAAGGATCTTACGAGCCAATACACGCTTCTCCGAGTTCTTGATGTGGTGCAGCTGTTCGCGCTTAATCAGCCGTTCTATTCCGCTAGACTGCATTTTCCTCTGCATCAAAAACAGTGCTTGGTCTAGGTTGTTGTTCCTCACCTTCACTCTTATGCCTCGCCATTGTTGCAGCTCCCAATTTAGTGGATTTAGAGCTACGTTCGGTCGATTGAAGATGGTCGAGACTTGCTTCATCACTGAGCTAATCATTTCTAGGGTTTCTCGATTTTGCTCTGAAATTGGGGCTTTTTCAATGTTTTGTTGGGAGAATTATGCAGTTTGTATTAGTTTTTCTATCTTAGGTTGATTTAACCCATTATATTACCTGGTTAATTTTCTAGAATTTAAAAATAAATCTTTTCAAAGATCAAAAATAGTTTTAAAATTATTTTGGTGTTATTTTGCTATTTTATTTGACGAAACATTTTAATACACTTTCTTACGTATTGTTTTAACTTTTAAGTATAGTATATTAGTAGTATAAATTAATCATATATTATCTATTTGAAAATTAATCGAGCACATGTTTTGAATTACCAATTTAAGGCCATTTACTGTTTAATTATTATAATTAGTCTATTTTTGTAAATAAATATTCTATTTTGTTAAAATCAAAAAGCTTAGATAATTAATTGATTAAGCAATTAATTTTAATTCAAGCTAACTTATTTTTAAATATTCCAAAATCTACAGAAATCTTACAAACATAGCACTTAACCATGGTATGTCAGTCGACAGCCAGCCACCACGAACGACGGCTAATAATGTAGCAATCATCAACACATTTACTAACTTACAAACGCATGATTCAATAGATATTAAATCTATTACATACTTGCACGGAGAACCATCAAATACATGAACAATAAAGGAATTTACTCATTTGTGTGTAAGACAAAATCTTTAATATTTAGTGATTTCAAAATTCTCATATGGAAGGTTGAATTTGCGCGAAGTGGTGATTAAAAAGTCTTGTAATATAGGTTTTTATTTTTTGGAAGAGAAGCACATATTAATAAGATTAACTTTATTGAAGGATTATGATCAAGAGTAAAAATGTGATACTTGGTGAGAAAACTAAAAAGGATAGAATAATGAGATATGTAGAGGTAGTCAGTATATTACCACTACTCAAATGATGAGTGGCTCATATCCAATGTGTGCCTACAGACGAACGGTTGTGTAAATGATGAATGACTCAAGTCTGTTATGGGCCTATAGACGAGTGTTTCAATGAAATCGGGTATATATTATATCGGTAAGGTACATAGACGCCTAGGGTCCGTTGCAGGTGATGACTAGATGGAAAAACATAAAATCCATTAGCATGTGTATACAAATGAGAGTGAAACTACTGATTTTAAGTGGTATGTAATTGATTCCTATCAAGTGTAGAAATTATGAATTTGCATGATCATGATAGATATGATTGTCTTTTGATGATTTGATTGTATACCTTGAATGAGTTCTTGCTTTCTTAAATTATCTGGCTACTTCTTAACTTGACATGTGATAATGTAATGATATATTTGATTGGTTATAGTGACAGGTGACCAGATATTACTTCTGTTCTAATTATGTATTATGAGTAGATTAAACTTAATTTTGTAATTTCTACAGAATAATTGTTGCATGTATGAAAATTGATGTTTTAAGGCGGGTTTACGAATGTGGTAAAATGTGGTTATCTTAATAATGTAATTATTTATGTTGACTTTGTAAAGTTCTACGTTGTATTAATCAGGACCGACATATCATGCCTACTTAGTACATGTGGTGTACCGAGACTACATACACCTTTATTGGTGTAGGTTGTTTGAAGTGTAGGAATTTAGAGACTAATACTAATTATCAACTTCCATTTACTTCATCCTCAAGTGAAAGTTGTATCGATCTTTTGTGTCATTTATCTTGTTCTTCTGTCCTTACTTTAAGAACTCGTGTACCTGTTTAGATTAGGTTCTGAAAGTTGTTTACTTTGTCAAGGCTTTTGAAAAATACGTTTCTTATTGATTTATTTGTTTTTCATTTTTATTTATGAAAATGTTATTTAATTATTTTCTGTAGGGAAAGATGGTAAGGGTTCACCTTTCTAGTTAGATTAGAGTAGGTGTCCGTACGGCTTCGTAATTTGAATCGTCACACGTGATTGTATCTCCTAGGTCTAGTCTTCATAGAGGATCCATGATATAAATTGACAATTCGTTGATTGGATCGTAGTCTTGAAAGCCACTTTGCAAGTTGCGGATCTTTGATTTACCATAGACAAGACGGTTCGCGAGCTAATTCCATGGTCCGTCAAACCACGAATCCAACATCAAAAAGGACACTTTTTGAACCTTAAACACCAAAAGGGACCTTCTCTAAAACACACCAAAACGGACAGTTCGTCCATTTATGGGCGAACTACAACTACCATCTTTTAACACTGTAGTCCATGTTAACTCCAAATTCATCCAAACTAATATTACACAAATCTTAAAGGGTTCGCCCACAAATTGGCGAACTACAATTCCTTTTTTAACTCCTCACCTAAATATATATCTCTTTCTCAATCATAAGTGTATTGTAAATCTTTTTGATATATAAAATCATGACTTTTTTCAATAATGAAAATATAAAAAAAATTGAGAATTTTTTTATAAATAATTTCAATATTTATTTGCTTACAACAATTCTAATAAACTACTAAGGTCGACGGGGACAACGATTCCTCTTATAATCAATTTTCCAACATAAAACTACATCATTGTGCCATGCGACCTGGAGCAATGTCCATTTCATTTCTACGACGCTCAATACTGTTGACTCCAAAAGTTCTCAAACATGCTTATTTTGTTATTCTTCGGGAAAAGGGTTCGAAATATATTTGAACTTTGACCGAAATTGTTGTAATAATACCAAACTTTGAGCATGACATATTACCCCCCTGCACTATTTTATGATGTATTTTAAAGGTATATATGTGCCCACATTGACAAGTTACTATTTATAATGATGCAATATTTATGATGTCCACGTAGACCCATATATACCTTTAAAATACACTATTAAATAGTACATGGGGGTAAAAGGTCCTTCCCAAAGTTTGCAATTATTACAACAATTTCGATCAAAGTTCAAATATATTTCAAACTTACTTCCCCTTTTCTTCTAATTCTTTTAGCAATAACCTTAGAAGATTCTATCTTCTACAAATTTCATATTGATGTGTGAAGTCGTTGGATCATCGTCGAAAGAGGGCTTCCTCACCCGTAAAAGAATGGTGTTAGTTTCATTTATGGGCATGTTTTATATCCATAAAAAATAATCGTTGTAGACGATAAAATTTGAGTGAAGAAAATAATAATCAAGAACGGAGAAGTGTCACAGCAATCATATTTATTGATTTCAAAGTGTGAGTGTTACAATCTCTATGATTCATCTGAATTCGTCTTTTTAGATATAGATTTAAGGGCTCTTGAGCTTGATCTTGAATTTGTCTTGAACTTGATCTTGGATTCAAGGGATTTGAAGCTTGTTCTTGAATATTCGACGGACTTGAATTTGAACTTTATCTTGATCTGACGTTTATCTGAATTCAANATTTCAAAGTGTGGGTGTTACAATCTCTATGATTCATCTGAATTCGTCTTTTCAGATATAGATTTAAGGGCTCTTGAATTTGTCTTGAACTTGATCTTGGATTCAAGGGATTTGAAGCTTGTTCTTGAATATTCGACGGACTTGAATTTGAACTTTATCTTGATCTGACGTTTATCTGAATTCAAGGGCTTCAAGCTTGTTCTTGAATCTGGTGGTCTTGATCTTGATTGTTCTCGAACTTGAATTCTTGAATTCTTTAACTAGTAGTTTATAGAGAAATCTATGACGTTTGATCCACGAGCTTTCTCTAACTTCTTGTTTAGAATTTCCGGTCCCTTTTCTGAATTACGAGGACTATAATTTATAGTTTTAGAATGAGGAATTGTGATAGGAACGGGTTTCCTTCAGGCAATCAGTTTTAGTGACATGACATATGAGCTTTATGGAGTGGGTTTAATTTGTCATTTTGACACATGTCATGATCATTTTGACTTGGCATGGCACATCATTTGCCACGTGACACCAAATTGGGCCTCTAGGATGAGATGACAGTGTGCTTAGCAAACTAAGCTCATCTATTGTAGCTCAAATCAATTAATCTGGACTTTAATTAAATCTATATTTATTGAACTTAAATAATTAAACAAATTATATTAATTCGTAATTTATTTGGACTAATATATTCATAAATTTAATATAATCCGAATTATTTTATAAATTTATATTTAATAAATTTTAAATGATTGCAATCGCATTCATCATTTTTTTGAAATAACAAATCAAAACATCAAGTGAATATTCAAATATTTTGAAGTGAACAACTTAACTATTTTACCTTTGAATGTGCACAACTCCAAAACTTACGATCGAAATTTCTTGGAGTCCTCGGTGTTTTCATTTTACAATACTTTTTGCATTTACAAACATCTGGTTCAACTGAATATACAAACATCAAAATCAAAATATAAAGTATGAAAAAATAGAAGATGAATGAGAAAATGTGGAATGAATAACCCATATTAATTGTTGAAGAAAGAGATTTACCTTCACGTGAAGAAGAAAGATATATATATATATATATATATTCATATGAGTAGGCATAGTAAAAAGAATTATAGTTTGCCCATTTGTGGGTGAACTACCTTTAAGATTTGTGTAGTATTGGTTTGGATGAACTTGGAGTTAATGGAGACTACGACGTACGTTAAAAGCTGGTAGTTGTAGATCGCCCATAAATGGGCAAACTATCCGTTTTGGTGTGTGTTTTAGAAAAGGTCCCTTTTGATGTTTAAAGTTTAAAAATTGTCCATTATAATACCGAACTCTCAAACCACCCGTAGACGGTTTTTTTCATATTAATAAACTCTTTTTAAATATATTTCCTCCTCAGTGCACATAAATATGTAGTGTAATTAATTTTTCAGGCACATCAATTATAATTTATATGATCAGCTGTTTTACACTTTAAGCAGTACGTAGTGCTGTTTGCAAATAATAAGCCTTTGTCCCTTGTCTTTGTCTTCTCATTATTTTCTTTTTACTGCTATCAACAGTCGAAGTAATTATATCTTGAACAAAAAATAATATCCTTTCTTTTGCCTTCTTGTTACGATAAAATGTAACATTATTGCAGTCATAGTTAGTAGGTTTCTATTAAGTAGTACACTTCTTATTGACGGAGTCAGGAATTTGAAAAAGGCATGTAAAATTAAATAGACGTGTACTCATAATAGTTACTAATATTTACTTTTTGTAAATCACATAATTTTTCAACAAAAAATATGCATCGGACCAGGACGGAGTGTATGCAGGAGGGGTTACCAGGTTCACATGAACCCATGCTCCCTTCCCGAAATCATATATAGTAGTGTTGTATTTTTAAAAAAATATATTTAAATATAGATGTGTGAACCACACTCAAAGTATCATATAATTATACAATGATGATTGAGTACGCCTTGTTAAGTGAGGTGAAATTTGAATCTTCTATCTATTTTATTTTATTTTTCTTTCTAAAATTGGATAACACATCTCTAAATGGTTATTGATAGCACTTTATATATATAACTTTAATCTTTCAAAATTTTCAAGTTTGTCACATTGGAAATTTCTAATTTTTTTAGCACTGCAATTTTTTTTATATAATTAAACTAAATGTGTATGCTATAACTAGTAGTATTGAATAATATAACATACAATCAATGGATTCAGATCTCCATACCTTTGGTACGAAATATATATATATATATATATATATATATATACCATTTGAATATATATAAGAATCAATTTTGAACCTATAATTTTAACGATTTTTAGTGATAAGAACCTAAATTTTAAACCGATCAAATTTATATCTTAGATCCATATTTTCATAATAATGCACCTATCATCTCAAAATCTTGGATAAGCCAAAACCACCCTTCGCCTAAAATAGCTCTAGTTATGTATATGGCTTAATGATGAATACCAAAGACAAGTTTTCACTAGATCCAATAACTTTTACTTAATTAAACTTCATTTTTATGTTAAAAATCATTAAAATCTAGTAAGTAAAAGGAGCTATACGTTTGATGATAAAATCAAAATTCTTAAATTTCAATTTCTGATTCCATCATCTAATAAGTAAAACTAGCTATAAGTTTGATAATAAATTCAAAATTCATAAACTTCAAATTCCGACTTGATAGAAGATCTAATAACTTTAACTTAATTAAACTTCATTTTTATATTACAAAAATCATTAAAATCTAATAAGTAAAAGGAGCTATAAGTTTGATAATAAATTCACAATACATAAATTTCAAATTCTAATTTCATCATCTAATAAGTAAAACGAGTTATAAGTTTGATAACAAATTCAAAATTCATAAACTTCAAAATCTAATGAATGATTAGAAAGGAACATCCACATGATATGTAGTATGTGTCCTTTCCAAAAAAAATAAATCCCTTTTTCTTTTTGGTGCCAAGAAAATAAAATTGGGAGTAGATGAAAAGGTACATTTCTAACTGATAAAGAAGAAAAGACTCATCCAACATATAGTACTATTATCTTGAGCCATGAAAAAACTCTCTTTGGAATAGAAGAAAGTCATGAAAATTAGGTAGCTCCCAATAGTATTAGTGAAATGAAAGTTAGAATAAGTGAAAAAAATGATGATGAGAGAAGATGAGGGAATTGTTATATCATCATCAAATAACAAGAGATGTGAAGACTGTGGAAATCAAGCAAAGAAAGATTGTTTGTATTTTAGATGCAGAACTTGTTGTAAAACTCAAGGGTATCAATGTCAAACTCATGTTAAGAGCACTTGGATCCCCGTCTCTACGAGGCGTCCAAAGCATCATCATCAGATTTCAACTGTTCAACAACCAAACCCTAAAAGACATAGAGAAAATCACGCGCTATTACAAACAGGTATTTATAATTCATACATTCATATATGTCTTCACGAATACTAGTACCATCAAACCCTAGCTAGCTAGTACAATTTATTGCTATACCTAACTAGCCAAGGAGTTTAGATGGATGAAAAATTATATTATTTATATATGATTAAAATTATTTTTTTAATGTGTGCATAGATGTTAAACTCTCTTCTCTTCTCGACTGATTTGTGTGTTTACTTCTTCATATATTTTAAACCATTTAATAAAAAATCTTGGATTTGTCATATATTGTAGCTAGACATACTATTCTTACTTATTTCTTGAATCATCTTATATGATCCAACTTTAGATCGATGGATGAGTAGAGTCACACTACTTGCACATTAATTACATTCAAGTGGTAATTACAATTTATGACAAATACTGGTGAAAAAAAATTAATGCCAAATTTTTACTAGCTATATAATTAACTTCTATATACACATTTGGGGAGTTAAAGAATTTTGTGCACTGTCAAATTATTTAAAAAATAATTATATGTAATTGTTTATCAAAAATGAGATTAGTAACTTCACACGATAATAAGTACACTAAAAAGTGTGTCCTTCTTGATCATCTTTTACTAGAGAAATGGAAAATACATGTTATAGTAAATATAAAGTGGAATTAATTAGAACCCAATTTTCAAATGATCAAATTCAAACTTGAAAAGATCTCATTCTTGAAGAATAAGGGATAAAAGGATTGATGAAAAACTAAGATACACTATGTGCTACGATAACTTGAAAATTTGAGTTTTTGAAGTTTGAACACGCATTTTTGGAAAAAAGAAATTGAGGCTTTATGATTCGAAGTGAAATTTCTCACCAAATATGGGTTGAGCTAGTTTTTAGACTTTTCAAAAGTATATCAAATTTCATGACTAAACAGATATTTAAAGATAAATTTTAAAGATCTGATTCAAAAGGCCAAACACTAGTTTAATAGTGTAAAAGTTGATCAATGTATATTTATTTTTGAAACACTATTTACAATTACATTTAGGTGGAGATTCAGAAGAAGAACTTCCATCAGAAGTGAGTTTACCAGCGATTTTTCGTTGTGTTCGAGTAAGTTCAGTAGATAATGTGGTTGATCAATATGCCTATCAGACATCAGTGAAGATAGCAGGACATGTTTTTAAAGGGATATTATATGATCAAGGCAACAACAATATGCCTAACCAAACTTCCTCAGGAGGCTCTCACCACCAACAACAACTTGCAAATTTCACACCACCAATATCTACTACTTACCCTACTTTCATGCCTGGTATGCAATTATTCCAATACCCAAAGTCATCTTAAAACAAGGATATTTGCTTGTCTTTGTTCGAATTCTTCAAAAATGTTGTCGGATATGTTTGGACTCTATAAAAGTTGTTCATTTTGAAGGATTGAGCAATATGTATATTGCTAGCTATAGATCATTAGATTTTATACCTCTAGCTATATTTTTATGTGCATTCCAAGTGTACAGAATAATAAAGTGTCCATATTAAAGACGTTTACTGTCTGTTTTTGATTCAACACACTTTTAGTGTAGTGTTCCAATAGATCTTGTAACTTTCTCTTTAACAGTAGTATTACTTTGATTAGATCTGTGTTTAATGTGTTTTTTCGTGTAGAATATATATAGATTCTACAAGTTTGATATAGAATATACATTTTCTTTCTCTGATTAGAGGTTGTCCAGAGAGAGGACTAAGATACAAATATTGTGCTTGCAAGTAAGCTTCAATCAAGCATCAGATAAACCAAGTTTGAGGAGAAAAAGGGCTATTTACCCCAAAGCAAAATAATACACATTGAACAAGAAGGGAAAGGAAGGGAAAAATAAACATAATGAGATACACTAGTGTGTGTGTATATATATATTGAGAAGAGAAAGGGGAATAGTTGTATTTTTTGGAATTCTAATGAAGAATTATCTGTCTTTGGTATGAAAAATTAATTAATATGATATGTCTCTACAAGTTTGTCTTTTTCATGAATTTCTCTCTTGCGGCCACGCACATTGTGTTTATAGGGAATTCCCTTAATTAATTATGTCAAATTTATTGGTTATTTATCAACTCCAAAGCCACTTTTCTCCTCATTATCCGTTTCTTTGCCGGCTAAGGGTTGGCAACATCTAAATTATATACAATGTAGTTTTTCTATAAACGCCATCGATATAATTTTATTCTAAGTTGCTTAAATCTTTATTTTCATGTCTCACTCGTATCAATACAATATGATGTATGGCTGTAGTTGTGGATGTGAGTATATATGAGATTTATATCAGATTTAATCAATCAATTTTGAGTACTTTGACCAAAATCAACAGAGGAATTTGGAGCAAATACCTAAAACAAAAGGCTATATCAATGAAGCTGAAGAAAATTGAGCTGACAAGGGGGCTATTTCTTCTTCTTGTATTCTCTTCTTGATCAATAGTTTCTCCACGAAATATCTTATAAGTTTTTCACATAATGCCTCATAATTTAGCCATATAGCTCTATTTTTATATATTTAAATCAATTTTCATTGATTTTTATACTAATTTCTTAAAATTTAGATTATGAAGAATCCAACTTTTAAACCCATACTCGTATCAGATGTCCGCATCAAAGTTCGAACAACTTAGATTTATCAACTATAATAGGTCAATTACTTTGTTTAGATACGTAATTTCTAATGCATAATATTCGATGTAAAATAATCTAGAGCTTTTGAGTGACTTGATGGGGTAAAACCTTTTTACCCTAGCAGTTTATTATGTCAAACCCAATGCTATGTGTCCATATGAATGGACATTACACTACCATAAAAGAGACAGTTTTAGTAATAATAGATTTTTTGTTGTAATACTTATTGTCGTAAAGATATTTAATAGTAATAAAGTTAATATTATTGTATTTAAAGCATCATTTATATAAAATGTTTATTATAAATATTTATATTTATTATTATCATGCACTAAATTTAATGTACCAACAATTATATTAATGCTGCTATTTTTTTTTTATTTATTATTTTTTATGTTAGAGGATAACTCTTGGACCATATTTTAATTGTATTAATGTATGCTACTGAAAAAGCTAACGTGTAATATTAAGCTTCATTAAATTGGGAATTCAAAGACATGCAAGAAAATGTAGGCAGTACTCATGAGTACTTATCACTACACTTGTCCCCTTCTTGTATGCATAAAGTTCAACATAATTCTGATAAATTTCTCCAAATTCACACTCTTTTATAATTAAAAAAATGTGTACAGAGTTTACAGAAGGAAAAACGATTTTAAAAGATGGTTATATTAGGGGTGTACAAAATCGAATCAAATCGTAAATTGAGAAAAAAATTCCGATTAGTGGTTGGTTTGATTTGGTTTGATATTGAAAAAAAACCCAATTATATTTGGATTGGTTTGGTTTTAAATAAAAAAAACCGACCCGAGACCAAATCAACCCGACATTATATATATAATTTTAAAATTTTATTTTATACATAAAAATATTTACTTTGATATAATTTTAAATATTTCTTATACTTTTTCATAGTTTTTATCTTTTAATATATTATTTCAAGTTTGAAACTTAGAATTCTGAATGGTTCAATAAAGATTATCGTCCACATATGTTGGTAATTATAATAAAGCTTAAATCAAAATCAAATTTATACTAATGCAAAAAGAAAACCAATTCAACACTAAGAATGACAATAATATTGAATATTTTTTCTTTGGTTTTACATTGGTTTAGACAATTCAAATACATAATCTAATTTTAATTTCCTTTAATATTTAGTCATGTAACTAATACTTATTAAACTTATTTTAGCATGATTTAGTACTTTTAAATTATGATCATTTTCATTTTGACTTGTTAATTTGCAATATTTATTTTACGAGATTTCATTATTATTATTATTATTTGTATTGGATATTTTAGTGTCATTACTCATATCATATTTTGTGTTATTTTCTTAAAAAACACCTTAGATAGTTGTATTTTGGTAGGACTAAAGAAATATTTGAAATACAAGTAAATTATATGTTTCTATGAATACTTTACCGGAAAAAACCCGAAAATCCGAAAAAATCCGAGATTGAAAAATCTGAGTTTTATTGGTTTGATTTGGTTTATAGATTGAAAAATCTGACACAAATGATTTGATTTGATATTTGAAAAATCCAAACCAACCCGATCTTATACACCCCTAGGCTATATTGTACATGTGTTAAAAGTATTTTTATTTTCTCATTGTTAAATAATTGAGTAGATATAGTAATATTGTCCTTTTTCAACTTTTAATGCATGTGACTATCTTATAAGTTAGGGTTCATTAAGCTGTTACTTTCTTAAGCACCTCCATGATCTAGGTCCTTTTATCTTGCATCTCATGAATTTTATTAGATCATTTTGTTTGCCCTATGCATATTGAGGATGAATTTTCCTATTTTTAGTAGTTATAATGAGTTAAATCCAAACAAAACAACTCCTAATTCATAAAATTACATTTTTTAAATGATTGTGGTGTCCTGATCAGTATTTGTGCACCTCAACTAATTTCAACTCTCACCAGTAACAGACAACAAATGATACCAAATAACTCCATTCACCAAGGCTAAGACAGATGGAAATTAAGAATCTCCAAGTGTTTTTTTGTCTCCGTGGAATTTTGAACTTGAGACCTCATGGTTCTCAATCACTTCTTTAGCAACTGAAATTATATTGAGATATAACTTATGAGATATTATGATACAAAAATATAAATTTATGTCACGTTAAAAAATAATTTCTATGTATTATAAGTAAATAAATTAAAGATCAACACAAAATATAGATAAAAGTTTAAATAACCCCTCGTATATATATATTCACCGTTTTTCTAGATAACTAATTTCACTTATATTATGAATATAACTATTTATAATAATATAAATTAAAAAGTACACATGTCTATGCAAACACACACATATATAGACGCTCTGATTTAGAAAACCTTAGCTAATAAGCAATTGACTAGTGGGTATTGATGGATATACATGTAAAAGGAATAATCTATGATTAATATAATGAAGAAAGAAAATAATTGATCCTCAAATGAATAGTAATTAAATGGAAAAGATTATTGTGTGGGCATCTATTGATTTTGTAGATGATATAATAATATTGCACAACTAGAAGCCGAAAAGCAGATAGGATTGCACATGTGACATGTCATAATAACCTTTTATGATAAAGACACATTCACGCTAACCAAATAAAAAAAGATAGATACCCCCAATCAATTGGAACATATCCTTTCCTAACTACTAGACAAGGCAAGAATCTTTTAATAGCACGATTTGTTTTTTAAAAAGATTGATCTTTAATTTGGCTAAATGACTTAAGAGGCTATTGTACTTGACTCGATTTGTAAGTTGGATTCATGTACTTATGATTTTGCCAACTAAACTTTTAAACTCATTCAAATATAATATTTTAGACCCATTTCTCATTTGATGGGTGTGCGTGTAGTACACTCATTTTACACATGAAATACCATGTCATTTTTTAATGACACATCATTATTATTATTATTATTTTAATGACATATCAGAAAATTAAATATTTAAAAATAAATAATATTTTTAAAAAATACAATTTTCTCTCTCTCTGTACCATTTCACTCGCTTCCCACTTTATCTTCTTTGTTCCCACCTTCTACCATATTTTTCATCCCAAAAATAAAAATCACCATTTTCATCTTTCTTCATAGTTCACACTCAAAAATTTCTTCAATCACGAAATGTGATAGATTATAATTAGTTCTTGTACATGTTTTATTATTTTATTTATTTTGATTTGATAAAAAGAGATATCAAGAAAACTTCAAATTGAAAAAAATATATTTATATGTAAATTCAAGTAGTAGATCTCAAAGAATTAAGTTTATAAAAATGGTGAATGATATATTTTCTTGCAAAAAAAAAAATTTCTACTTTTTTATTTGATGATTTTATTGTGATAATGTGTACGTCAAAGAAGAAGAAGAAGAGAAAAGGAGTAGGAGCGGGGGTGGGTGGTGGGGTGGATGTGAGCTGAAGTTGAAGAAGAAGAAGAGGAGAAAATGAGTAGGGGCGGGGGAGGATGGGGGATGGGGGTTTAGGTTGAAGAAGAAGAGAAAAAGGATGGGGTGGGGCTGAAGAAAAAGATAGACGGGGTGGGGGTGGGGCGAGGTGGCGTGTAGTGAAGAAGAAGGAGTTTTTTAGTATTTTTTTAAAAAAATATTATTATTATTGTTTTGTCTTATAATGTTGATAATTTTAAATTAAAAATATTGTATTCACTTGCTTCAAAGCGCGTGGGGTTACGTATTTGTCCAACTAAACTATTTCAGTGCCACATAAGCTCGATCAATAGTTAGAGGGGTTTAAAGCGATGAGTAGAAGGGTTCAACTAACAAACGAAACCAAGTACAGGGGCCTCCCAGGTCATTCCGCTCTTTAATTTTTATTCTTAAAAATCGAGCGTTTAGCTTGCAAGAAATAGAGTTTTTAAGATTGTAGAACATAACTTGTAAAATATTATAATGTGAAGAGATAAACTTATACTTTACAAAAAAAATATTTTCCTTATCTTGAAAGATAAATATTAAAGACTAGCACAAAATACGGGAAGAAGTTCAAATGATCCAGAAAAACCAGGTAATTTTATATTATATTTTTATATATAAAGAAACATATTTTATGTCTAACCCAATCCAAAAAAGTTAGCTCATGAAGGTGGTGATGAGGCGGGGGGTCCATTTTCTCATCTCACCGATATGAGATAAGTTAACTTTTCGCCTCACACCTCGAACATCTCGTGCATGGACAATTTAATATGGGGGGTCAACACCGATAAATTATAGATTGGGATGGATTTGACTATGTTGACTAGCTTTTAGGATTGGGTTAGACCCAAGATCCACTTATTTAATTACATGGTATGAAAGCACGACTCATCTAACCGGACGTTGAATCCCCAAATTAAACTATCCACGCTTCAGGTGTCCAATCCTAGACGTGAGGAAGGATGTTGAAGAATGAAAAAATGCTCACATTAGTGGTTACTGAGATGAGTGATCTTCTTATATGGACTTGGACAATCCTCGCCTCATGAGTTAGCTTTTGAGGTTTAGTTAGGCCCAAAGTTCATTTCTTTGCACTATACAATAACCCCAATATTATGTATATTTCATTTATAATTATATCAATATATTGTAACAAAAAAAAATTACTCTAGCCATCAATAAATTTTAACCTTTTTTTAATTTCTGATCACTCGATGATGTTTGATACCTGCATTGGAGCTCGACTAAATCCGAATTTGCGTCAGGAAGTCCCACATTGAGGGTAAAATGTTCCCTAATAAAGACAACTTCGTACCTAAAGATATTCAAATCTGAGACCCCTAGTTAGGGGTAAACAAAATCAAGTATCAAAAATCGCACCAAACCGCAAACTGAAAAAAAAATCCAACTAGTAATTTGGTTTGACTTAATTTGATATTGAAGAAAAAAAACTTTATTAGATTGGGTTGATTTGATTTTAACTTTAAAGTCAACCCATGATCAAGCCAACCCGACATAAATATTTGGCTTAATATTTAAAAAATTCAAACTAACTCGGTCCATGTACACCCTTAATAACACATTACTTGCCTTTTTTTTTGTGAGTCACTCACTCCATTTGTCATGAACGATGGGTTACTAATTCCACTTATTGTGGACGATTGCTTTTAGATGACTTCCCTATTTAGTTCTTCTTTTAAGAAAAAATAAAGATTTTTAAGGATTGAGCCGCAAACTTTTTTAGAATGGGAACCAATCTGGCTTTATGCCTAACATATAAAGACATTTCTTTAAATTTATTAATTTTATATGGACATTAGAACTTTAGCAGGAAAATTAGTAGTAATAAATTTGAATTGAAGAGCTTTTTTTTTTTTTTTTAAAGGAAGGAATAGTACAAGTATCTGGAGATGATTGATAAGTGATCTTTGGACTTGTTGAGGAGACATTGCATTTGAGGCTACCAACAAGAGAGCTTTTAGACTAATTTGCACTCTAACTTTAGCCATAAAAATGACAATTTAGGCTTATGTTGCTCTAAAATTGAATAACGGTCACTCAACTATAACAAATTATCTATTAAAGTCATTTATATTTATTTTGTACTAATAATTTTATTCTTGAATAGGTCCGATTTTTCAAAATTAGTATAGTTGAATTTGTTAACGTAGCTCAAAGATATGTAGTTTGAAATGACCAAATAATAATGTTATCCCCACATAATGACCCATATTTGCATGTTATCTTTTGTTACGTGTTGGATTGCGTAGCCGACTAAGAGGATCATGGATTCATGGATTCTTTGAAAATGATTATACTTTTTAGTTAAAATTATTATTGTTTGACTCTAAAAAATGAAACTATGACAATTAAAAATGGACGGAGCTAGTATACTAAATTATGTTCAGGAAGTGGAAAAGTCTTCCATTTCTTAATGGGTGTAACAACCGTCTGGCCATTTTGAGTACTTGTGACATTTATTTCTAAATAACACTACTTATTGGTTCAACAATGCTTATTATGACTTTTGGGAACGGTTGAAATGATCCCTACGGTAATTGGATGAATATCAAAGAAAAAAATTAAAAATCTGTAGTTCTTGTGAAAGAATAAATAAAGGATTGACCAAAGTCAATATCCAGGATAAGAGGACTTAGATTCAAGGTTTGAAAGTTCTTGTAGGTCTAGAATATGATTTTTGACTTTGTTGAATAGGTTCAATAATGATGATATTAGACTTGTTTGCAAGTTTTGATTAGATTTTGATGAGTATCGGACGAGTTATAATTGTGTACCATTAATAGTGGATATTTACCCTAGTTTTAAAGCACAAATTGTACCACATAAAGAAAATACGCTACAAAATACATACTATTAAACTATTAGATCCATATTGCGATTTTTAAATCATAGAAAAAAGAATTGGCGAATTTGAAGGTCGTATGAGAAAGTTATGCTCATTTAATTGTTGGAAAAAATTGTTGAGTTTGTTGGAATCACAATTACAAGGTTTGTTTCATAATTAGGACTCCTCAAATGTGATAAATGGTGTGTTATGTTGTGATTGTATGGGTGTCTCAAGTTTTGGTTTGTTCAGTTCTGCTTGTGTTATATTGAATTACATTTTCTAAGTCTATTGTATTAAAGTTTCAGTTTAGGTTTATTTTGTTTCTGTTAATATATTGTCTTATATACTAGATACATTATTTCAAACTGATAAACTTATTGTGTCCTAACTTTTTCTTAAACGGTCTCTTTTGAGGTTTTCAACCTAGCGTACAATTCTTTTTGGCATGTGCATAGTTTATACTATTGTAGACTAGGATTAATATGCAGTTTATGCTCGTACATTAGGGAGCATCTTTAGCTTCAAAGATGGTACCTTTTCAAAAATTGTGTGTTAATAGATACGATTCTCACGCCATTTGCATCAATAATATTGTGAGCACCATGCTTCAATACATTTCTTGTATAGCATATGGGTCATCCCACTTCTAGGTGAATTATCCCTCAAACTTATGGGAAGTGATAATTAGTTTTTTTATTGTAAGTATTTGGAAGCATCTCAAGTGAACCGTTTTATTGATAGCACGGGATAAACAGGCTTAATAACAACATTCAAGTTTTTGTTAAATTTATAACCTCTTCTCATCAAGTGCTTTTACTCTACGCAATTGAACATTTTCTTCTTCAACTAGCCCTTCTTGAATAAAAAGTATTTGACATTCAAATGTTTTAACGACAAAAGCAATTGAGTGTGGGGTTGCTTGTGTCAGTGTGCAGTGAGTCGTCCTATATTCCCACATTTTTGTGACCATCACATTTGGACTTGGAGATGAACTTCTTTAACAAGTTTCACAATGTCTTATTAAATGTTTCTGTTCCATCGTCAATAGTATGACACATAGAATATTTACACTGCTTTATAAAATCAAAGATATCACAAATTTTATTTATCAACTTGTTATCGAATATATGACTTGCCATTATCCATTATTATGTAAAGAGGAGTGCCAAAGTGGTAGGTAATATGTACTCAAATGAAGTTTACAACATTCTCCTTCTTTACTTCTTTATAAACGACAACTTCGGCCTATTTTTTTTATCTTTCTAACCATATCAAGAGTATAATATGTGAAAAAATGATACATATGCTCATTTATATATAAACCTATAAAACCGTCTAATATTATATATAATCCTTCCTAAGCTCTGTTGTTTCTCCTTTTTTTAAGAAGATATAGTATGGAAGTTTCTCGTCACTAACCATGACCATGTATGAAGTTTTGAATGTCAAACTCAAATTATAACTTTTTACAACATCAATGATAAACAGAGACTTTTAACTTAAAAAGAGAAGCAATCTATTGTAGCAAAGATGTACAAGTATCCACTAGAAGATTTTTTAAATGGTCCAACAACATCCCATTCCCAAGCGTTGAATGGTTAAGATGCGATAGTTGGGTGAAATTATTTATATAGGTGGATGGTGAATGAATTTTGTGTGACACTAGTAAGCTTTTCACCTTTGAACGTAGTCTAATAATTCTCTCACCATAGTTGGCTAATAATATCACATTCTTTTATGTGAAAGTGGAGTTTTGGTCCATATTGTGATCCTCATACTCCTGAATGTACTTTTTGTAAAGCTTGAATTGATTCTTCGATCCCCCAAACATCGCAAGAGTACTTCCTCGAATATCTCTTGTATAATATTGTGTCTTTGTAGTAAAGGAAGTGAGGTGCACAATAACCAATGTCATTCCTTCTTGTTGGTTTTTTTGAAAGTATCTCCTCATGACACAAAAAATCAATAGACAAATTATTGTCAGTCTTCAGAAACAACAACGAGATGAGGTGATCGAGTTCATTTTCTATATAGACATCCATATTTGATAGATAGTGACTAGTGTTCGATCCGACAGATCGAGTTAGTATCAAGGCTTAGCTTGTGCAGCCAACTTGACCTCGTACATGTCCAAGATTCGATTGATGATCACCAAAGACTTGCAATTGCAATTGCTTCTCAGGTCCAAGTATTAAATCTTGATATTCAACAACATTGTATAATCTATTCTTGTGGGGTGACAGATACCATGCCAACACTGATTTTTGAAGTACATCTTCTGGGGAGATTGAATTTTAATAATAATTGTGTCCTCATTAGAAATTGAAGTTGATCAGTTAGCTCTTAATCATCACCAGATAACAAAGTGGTCTACCAAGAAGTCTGCTATTACTTGTCTCTTCATAGCATTTTGAGGGATTTACACAATCTCAAACTGTTGAAATTGTATGTAGCATTTTGCTAGTCAATCTTTTGACATCCCAAAGTTTATAGGATTGGCTCTAGAAACAAGGCAAACAATTTGGGCTTCACCTTTTGATTGAGAAGACTAACATCAAACACAAGTTTTCAATTGGCAGATATTTCAACTCATTTGGTGTCATCATTCTACTAAGTAATAAATATAGTCACTAGTATCTTGAGCCAATAGTGCTTCAAATGACCTTTCTTGTGCCCGCAATATAGAGTATCAATAGTTTTTCATATATAAGAGTCAATAGAACTAGAGGCTTTATAAATATGATTTGATACTTTCAAATGCGTTACTAAAAGGTTGATCCCACCTGAGAATGAGATGACGAAATGATCGACATCTTCCAACTAAATTCGAGACGAACCTTCTAAAATATGCTAGCTTTCTTGCAACTTTTTAACTCGTAAATATTTCAAGGCTCGAGCATCCTCAACTTCCTTAATAAATCTCAATTCCTCAATGTCTCACAATAATACCAAGGAACTTTCCAAAAGTTAACTCCAAAGGCATAGTTCAACTGATTCATTCTGAGTTAATATATTCAAGGTCTTACAAGTGGTCGCTCCTCTTTCTCAACTTCACCACCAAGTCATCAACATTTTATGGTGCAAGTCATTTTGGGAAGTTTAAGCATTAGGATAATCTACAAAAATAAATACTCCCAAGAACTTTTGGGAGATTTAATTTAGTAACATCAAACAAATTTGTTTTTAATTTTTTTACAAGAGATTTTCATTTTTACGCAGATATTATATTCAACTTGTAAATGGCTACAAGGAATCATATCCACACAACTTCCCATAACTAGTTTGATACTATGATAACCCAGAAAATAAAATAATTTTATATCCAGTAAAGTTGCATAATGTAGATTAAAAAGAGAGCCAAAAAGTATTAACCATTTGTCTAGAATATACAGACAAAACACTATATGGTAGTTTGTATTGTTCTATACATTGCAGCTGAAGGTTAAGAGATCAAAATAAATATGCCACAGCAACTCCATGAAACCTTCAGATTTTACTCATTTACATCCTTTCCTCTTTCTTTCCTGCAGTTCTTTTGGGGTGTCTTATTTTACAGTTTGTGAAGTAACAGGGGAAAATGATTTATCATTATAAGGTTGCAAAGTGAACTAATTAAAGAATGACAGTGAAAGGGTGAGTTGACAATGAAATCCTGCAGTGAAGGAAAGACGGAGGAAAGTAAGAAATTTCATTTAGTTCAAAATAAATTTCACAATGTGAACTGTAAGATGGAAGGAAGTACGAGGATGAGCAATTACCTTTCTCTTCACCATAATCATGGCCTGAAAAACAATGTTTAAGTAAACGCAAAAATCCTATCCACAATTTTTGTCCGACATATGGGACACTCGAAGCAGGCTAGGGAACATGACTTGCACACTACAAAATTCATGACATTAAAACAGCTTATATAGTGAGAGAGAAGAGATTACGAGCCTTGAATGAAAAAGGAGTCTTACAGCAAAAATGGCGGCATGGAAGAAGCATTGCAGTAGTGGGTGATTCAAAACACACTTTACATACATGTGAATTCGCATCACCATTCCCCGAGTGCCTATGTTCCTTTTCCTTCATCTCTTGCATTCGAGCCTGCAGGAATAGGAGTAGATCATAGAACTTTTGAATTTTTGAAGTAACCAAGACACATAACGAAACATTCAAGAAGTCAGTCATTTGACTAATTAAAATTTCTGTTTTTATTTGTGTTTTTCCTGATCAAACTAACTTCCAAGTGCCAGTTTCTATTTTCTCCACCACTACAAATAAAAATCTACAACTCAATGAAACATCAAGAGGGATGGAGTAGCATAAAAGGGCAGAGAGATCATCATACAGGACCAGTAAAAATAAGCGAACATTGCTGCTCCTACTTGTGATTCTATGAAACATTTCAGAATTAGTACCCTGTGATGCCAGGATATCGGTAACTAAACAAATAAAAGGAGAAAATTTAGTTAAGATGAACAACACTGATAGATTTGAACACATACAAGTGAGTAAATATCTGTGCAGACAAGTGAAAAGAAACTGATATTAAAATTACCTTCAAGCGGGCAACAAGTGGTTCTTCCTTGGGAGCCTCAGCAATGTCAGTTGTATGATTCACGGATAGGCTATCAGCGAGATTTGGCTCTTTTTGGTTGATATCATTGATTTTTACATCATTCAGCCTGTCTTCTACATTCTGCCTTTCAGCTGCCAGCTTTGAATCGTTCCTAGCACCCGTCTCTTTCTTCAGCTGAGCAACAAGCACCCACATATTTGCTAAATCGTTTTCCAAGGCTGCCTCCCTTTTCTTTCCCTCTTCAACCTTTTTCCTGTACTCATCTTCCACAACTTCCTTCGCAGACAAGACAGCCTCCAGAGCTGCCTCCCGCTGTTTTCTGGCCTGCAACTCCATCTTTAAATCTTCAGGATCTAGGTCCCATGTGTCGAAGTCATCATGAATCGCTCCTGGAATTTCACTTCCTCTGCCAGAGATCCGACCTCTACGCCCTGTTCGTAGGTTTTCACCATGCTTTCGGTTTCCAACATTACCTGTTAGTGCAATGGAACTTCGAGAATTCAACATCTCTCGAGCTGCCAACAACTCTTTCTCTAGTTTTCCATTCTGTAACGAGAGCTTTGTGACTTCACCAGCTAAGTTTTTAAGCTCAACAGCAGCAGCAGATGCTAATTCTTTAGCATACAAAGCTTCCTCAGACAATTTCTGGTTCTGTACATGTAACCCACTATTTTCCTCTACGATCTGGACATGTTCTAGCCTTAGTTTACCATTCTCAATATCCTGCTCAAATCGTAAAACAATATATAAGATCCGTGATACAAACTCATCTAGAGAAAATGCAATGTTAATAATGTGACTGTAAGGTGAAGACGGAAAAAATATGCACGACATCATATGAAAAAGTTAGTAAGATCCAATCTGATAATTGGGATGGATACAACTAACAGAATCAAAGAATTCAAACTAGAAGTACACAGAACAGAAAAACTGCAGATAGTTAATCACAACAAAAATTTGAAACAAACTTTGCACCAGAAAAGCATAAAGCATTTGATGAGGGAAGAAAGAAGAGAACAGGTACACCTGATAGATCCACTTATCAGATCATTTAAATTCCTCTGACGGACATGTCTTAGAATATCTTTTGTCTCAACGTATCATCATGTTTTAGATTCTAATCTTAAGGACATCCAAAGCATGAATAAACAAGGTTCGCCATAGTTACCTTGGCGGACTTACGTAAAGTGAGTTCTAATAAGATTCTTATGACCTTTAGGGGTTGTTTAGTTTTATACAGGTATTATATGTAGGATTTGTTTCTGCGGTGAATAATAATAAAGGAATTGTTATACAAATGAATAATAATGTTACACCAGAGAACAATAATACAAGGAATATCATGTGAGAATTGTTAGGGGTTCACTTGCATTCATTTAGGTGCAAGGAGGTTTGTACATGTAACATATCTAGACTCTGGAGGAAGCGCAGGTTCACATGATCTCTCCCCTGTGTAACTTATCTTTAATTAAAATATTGATATGGCTCCGAAGAGAGACCATCTATAGAGAAATTATACTAAGAAAAGAAAAGAAGTATGTTCATCACATCGAAGACCGATGCAACATATGCTGTCAGGAGTTTGGTTTAGGCTTCAGATACGCCCCACCTTCCTGAACACTGGGAATGGACACTATCTGTATCAAAAGTTTGTTACAAGGGTACCAGTCCACTCAAGTCCATAGGTAAAGATGCAGCCCAAGTCTATTGCTAGAAAAATGATATAAAAATCACCTGGGACTGAATTTTCTTTCTAAGTTCATCAACATATTCACCAGATACACGTTGTTCCAATGATGGGTACAACTTTTCAGCCTTGACTGCAAGCAGCTGCTGCTCAAGATGATATATCTTTTCCTGTAGTTCCTTGATCACTGAACACTGGAAACAACAAAAAGATAACATCCACATTATTCTTGGGAAAAAGTAACTACTAGCTTGCAATTGAATATAAGATGAACAAAATAGCAGTGACAAATATTTGATTTGCAGTGAAGATAAATAACACTGCTATCTGACCTTGTTTTGCAGCTCCTCCTGAAGAATCCTATTGTCCGCTGATTTTATCTGCATCAGAGGATCAACTAGT
Source organism: Solanum stenotomum (assembly GCF_019186545.1). Classification (NCBI taxonomy): domain Eukaryota; kingdom Viridiplantae; phylum Streptophyta; class Magnoliopsida; order Solanales; family Solanaceae; genus Solanum; species Solanum stenotomum. Next base: position 465,371 of record NC_064284.1, on the reverse strand, counting down.
AAACAGCTCGGAACTCAGATTGTGACAACAATGAAAAATTTCTTAGATTTGTCTTCTTTGTGTTTTCTTAAAAGGAAAAAGGCATCAATAAACTCTTATCTGCTACAAACCTCAAGCTCAAAGCCCGTCTGACTATACTGTGTCATCAATTTCATCAGAGTCTGCTAAAAGACAGATATATGAGACACATATTTGAAAGGAAAAAGAAAAACAATGAGGCCGAAAAGGATAACACAAGGTCACCTGCTGCATTTCAACTAATGATGCTTTTGAAACTGACGCTTCACCATTTTCAACAATGCGCTGTTCAAGCATCCTCATTTGATTTCTCTTTTCTTGGATTTCACGCTCTAAATTTTCAATCTGTCATAGGGGTTAACATAAGAGTCTTGATCCCAAACACAAATGCACAATTACATAAACAACATAAACGAATAAGTAACTTCATTCATACTGCTGCATTGCATAAGGGAGAACAGAACATTGATAAAGAACACAACTCTACTTCCTGTGATTATGACATGAAAAGCCTGGGGACTTCAAATATTGGAGATGCTTTATCATTTTGGTAATGACACTAGAAGAGAATAAGTTCAAAACTTAACAGAAAGACACAGAACCTAGAATTTTGTGATATGAATCAAATGATAAATTTATATCCAACAGTAGAATAGTAGAAAGACTGCCTTTTGGAAGAAAATCTAAAAGAGACCCTAATTAGCTGCAGTAAGTTATAGCAGTCAAACAAATCATTGTCCCATCCAACTTAACCATCAAAGAATAACAACAGATATATACTTGATTTCTTGAACTCTCAGGATCATTTACAGATTGCTCCATCAACCGCTTCAATGTACTGCTGCTGAAGGCAATCTCTCCGCTAAGCATCTTAACTTGCTCAGCCAGGAGGTCCATTTCATCTGACATTGAGATACCTTCCTGTATTCATACAGAACAGGCAAAATCATCATGTTGCCCCACATAAAATTTGCTCAACGCATTAGACAAAGGACTAGAAAGATGTTCCAGCTATACTGACTTTAGATATAAGCAAATAAGCATTTCCCCTAACCCATAGAACCATTTAGTCGATTGAAAGTTAAAAGTGGATTACAACACTATTAGATCATAGTGAAGGAATCATTAGCAAAGGAAATAGTGAACGGATTGGGAGAGATGGGATTGTGGAATATCAACCAATAAATCAAAGCTAGTTGAGGTCAGCTATATAACTCATTTAATAAATTCTCATCTATAGGGGCCTAGGGGATTGTCAATTTGATTGGGTAAAATTGTATAATTGGTTTGGTATGTACTATGTAGATGACATGTGTTTGTAAATTTCTTTCAAAAATATGCTTATTATGTATACAATTATTATTATTAAAGTAAAAGAAATAACAAACAAATTTAGGTAAGAAAAAGGGTGACAGCTGATAATCAATCATGCTTAAGTTGGTGAGTGAGATGGCATAAGCTGCGGTAAATGCTAAGGCCAAGGTAGAAAGGACAAAATAATATTTCCATGTCGCATCCATGAGATTGTGATCCAAGCAGTCAAACGCCCAACATGAGTTAGGAGTCGTACCCCCACGCAAAGCTAAACCAAATTCCTGATAAACCGTCCTTGTCTCATTCTTTATCCAGAAACCAATTTCCATTAGGCGAACATGATTGGCATATAAGAAAACTATCATATAGCTACAGAACTACACAACTTCTCAATCCTGATACAAAATTGTGAGTAATCAAATTTCATAACTGGATAGATGTTTGTTTAATTTGAAACTTTAGCATGTAAATAACTAATGTCAAATTCTTGACAATGAAAATGACCTTGGCTGGCATTTATTGGTGAAATACATGGTTGAGGCACATATAAGCCCTGAAGCTAGGTGCATCAAAGGCTAAGCATTTCACCTTGTTAGGTGGTGCTTCAGTACATGCACCAAGATGCTAAGGCGTGCTCCTCAGAGCTAAAGCCATGCTTTCTGAAGTGGCGGCACTAAAGGCAAGTATAAATGGTAACTCAGTATTTTAATTGTAAAGGAAACTAAATGGATGATTATAGAAATGATTATAAAAATTATTCAAGAAATCTGGTAATAGAAAGTAAGAAAAAGTTGAATTAAACTTAAATTTGCATCATGTTTAATCTAACCAAATTTCAAAATGAGTTCTGAACTTGATTGACATAGTTTTGCTCATACATTTCTATTCATTTTCCCTTACAAGGCTGTTTGAGTATAGAGTTAATTTCAGTTGCTTTCCAATATCCTTTGATTTTTTTTCATTTGCACCGCTGAAATGTGTGCCTGATTTTGCTTTGTGCTTAAAGCTTCAGTAGACCTCAGCACTCTATGTCTAGAAGTTGCAAATTTTCAGTAAAATAAATTCATCTTAATGAATAAGGCCAACTGTAAATGTTGACTTGCAAATATTTCGAGTTTGTGAAAAGGATTAAGATCCGCATGCACTCAGTTGGCAAATTGAATTATGAACAACTAAATAAGCAGCTTCCACTTAAAAGTGAATAAATTGTGAAATAAAGAGAAAACAGAGACAACATACTATGGTACTTCCAGCCTGTGATATATCATCATTCCACTTGCTAGAGGATCTTTTGTGTTTTGAATCAGAACTATCTGGCGAAGGGTCTTTCTGATTCTCGCTATCTGTGAGCATAGAACTGTCCATTTTCTGAAGGGGAGGTCAAAAATAGAAGATCTCAATACACAAAAAAAGAGTTCTATCCTAGATCAGATAAAGGCAGAGAATGTGTGTCTCTGTCCAAATAATAACTGGAAGGAAAAGAAACAATGAGAGGAATAGTTTATAACAACGAGAGGAATAGTTTATATTCATTCCAATAATAACGAGTTTAGCCAGTTGAATGGAGAATATAGCAATGATTAGATAAACCATCTTTGACAGTGCATAACCAATTGCAGAATCTTAAAGCAATCATCTAGGTTAAAATCCAGAAACTATGCACAGAGGCTGAGCAAAGAAAGATTGAAATTGAACAAAACAACTCATGATAATATGACAAAGAGAAGCATACATCATCTTCAGAAGCAGAAAGACTCCTTTGTTGAGCAGCAACATCACCCAAATTACCAGGAGTTGAATTCTTTGAAGAAACAAGGATCAGTTTAGTTAGCCTCTGTATCCGACTAAGTAGAGCTGCCTTCTCTTCCTCTTCCTCTTCCAATCTTGATTGCATTTTCACTTGTCCCTCTTCCAACTGTAAAATGAACGAGAATAAGTAATTCAGTACAGAACCCATTCATATTAAAAGAAGAACACTCTAAAGAAGCTAATAGGGTACATATATTAAACATGCAATTAATTTGACGCTATCACATCTATCTTTAGTCTTTAACACATCATTTAACTTTAAATCATACCTGCTGTCTCAAGTTCAAAACCTCTTCATGATTGACACCCACAAGCATCCCCCTTCTTAGCTGGTCAAGTTCTTGTTTCAGACATGATATTTCCCTCTGATATTTCTTAATCAGAGACTTCTCATCAATTATCTGAAACAATTATATATCGAACTGTCAGCCTTCTCTATAGCAATTCTACAGAACAGCAGTGATGCTAAAAGGGCAAACCTGGTTGCGTGATGCATAAATTTCAACACGTTTAGCCCTACTTGCAAACTTTAACGTATTATGTGTTTCCTCCATATTGCTTGAAGCAGGAGTAACAGTACATATGAGCTGCAGATGACAAAAAAAAAGCGGAAAATTAGCCATCATAGCTATGAAACAATTAATGTCACAGCAAGCACCGTGAATATCAGATGGAAAAAGTGTGCCTCATTTTTTATTTAAGAGAAAAAGAATGGGGAGCTAAGAGGCTAAAGATGCACAATTGCATATCATTAAAGCTGAATAAATAAAAGATACGCAGAATAGATAGAACTCCTTGTGTGCACTTATCATACTTACAGAAACATGTCCATGTCCACTCAGCGATGATTGGAGTAGGCGAGTAAGTTTAGAATCTCGATAAGGAACATGACACGCCTTCCCCTCACTCAGTTTTCCAATGACCTAATATTTGAGAGCACAATCAATGCATTAGTTTTACAATCAGATTATTATAATCTTTAGCACAGCCTGAAAAGTAGTATGTCAATCACTATGCCAAGCAAGGACGAGAAACTGAATTATGACAACTATGCCATTATACAATTATTGTAGGTAACCATCATAGAAATGGTCAATGAGGGATGCTTAAAGTACATACAGTTCCTAGAGTCAGCAGACTTTTGTTTATGTATGATCCTTCCTTTCTCCGTAATCCCGTTGTTTCAGTTTTAGAGCTCTCAGACCCTGCTAAATCAATCAGGTTCTAAGGGGCAAAAAGAGAAAAAGAGTGAGATGCTATAATGTAAGCGTTGACATTTGAATACTGAACAAACAGTGCAAGTAGTCATACGAGCTGTGAGAAGATCACTCCATCATACTCATCACCATGGGCACTACTTTCAATCATCTGCAAAATGTGCAAGGAAGTGAACATAATAAGATAGGACTACAAAAACCAAGCAAAATGTGAAAGTTGAAAATTTTAAGCAGGGAGGGAGAACTATTAAGTAAACAAACTGAAGATTCTGACCGCAGACTCTGATATAATTAGAGCAATAGATAGTATATGATATATTAATAAATAGGATAGATATTCCAGAGAAATGGAATGTCCATTACAAACCAAAAAATCTATAATTCAATCCCCTAATGTGCTTTAGAACTTGCTTCCATAGACTTCTGATGAAATATATCCAATCACCAATCAGAGTTCCCAAGGATGATTATCAAGTTAGCACCCCAGTTTAAATTAACAGCCACTTAATAATCAGATTCCACAGGGATAATTCACATATTTCTCAACAGTAACTTAGTAGCATTCCAGGTTGAACAAAGCAATTATTTACCAATGGACCATCTTGAGCTACTTACCAAAGAAAATATTGTGTGACTACGGCTACTGAACAAATTGAAATTATTTGAACCAACATGACGGTGCTCTGCAATACAAAAGATAAAATCAATATAAATTGTCTGTAACATGCCCTTGGCCGTCACCAATGGTTTCGAGAGAAAGAACTGGAACATATAGAATAATTACCTTCCCCGGCAGCAATGAATGAAAGAGCATGGCCGGGTGACAAAACAACTTCCTCCTTTATACCCTCAACATAAGTACCCTGAATATTAATGTCATGTAGGAAATATCAAGAACTATACCTTAATACTAGAATCAACTATAAACAGCAGCATAAACATCTGTAACAAGGAAAAAATAGAAAGGAAAACCGAGGATCTGTTGCTTATGTGGTGAAAAAACCAATATGAACAAACATCCTAAACCTAATATCTAGGTAGAAAAGCTAGAGGAAACCTTAGGAACTATAACTTAGGTGATGAAAAGAACAATATGGAGGTAACATCCTAAAGGTAACATATGTTAGCTTCAGTTTGTTTCTTGATTCACTTTCAGGGTTACTCAAGATATTTATGAGGTGTACAACAATACAAGCTAAATTAATTCACAAGCTAGTGAGACCAGTTCAGAGACATCATTATTTTTGTGCAATTGTTTTTTATTATTTTCTTAAATGATTGTCTACAGGTAGAGCGATACATCCAGATCCCTCATATGAAACAATATTCTCATCTTCTGCTAAAATATATAGAAAGAAACATCAAAATGACCAGAACCATAACTTCAAGAAAAACTGGCTTTTTAGAAACAAATAGAAAAAGCATTGTCAAATGCCCCTAAAAAGAAAATCTTATTAGCACAAAAACCTGTGCATCTTCCCTGACACGCAAATTCTGGCCAGTAGGGTCCAGCAAGTCATTGATAACCTGACATCATAAATACGAAGAGTACAAAATTAAATTCTGGTAAAAATTGGTATGAGAAGTTAGAAATGTCTAGAAGTGACAAATTTGTAAAGACAGATACTAAATATACACTAAACACTATTTCACTTTGTATCGGAGAAGTTTATGATGCAGCTATGAAGCATATGAGCTCAAAATCTAAACACATGTAGCATTGCAACAAACTCATCTATGCAGGAACAACCACGCAAAGCATAATGGTTATTACTCTTTCTAATCAATGTCACTCATTGTATGTGAAAATATTTTTTGATGTACGCCATACTAACCTCATTGTAGATTTCAATATACGACACTCGAAGTAAGAATTCGCGTCCAGGAGTCTGAAAATTTTGAGAGTAGGTCACACTTTCCGTGGAATAATCATTAGTACTTGAAACAAGCATGGTTCCTCAATCCTCATGGAAGGATGATTGAGGAAATTGAATAATGTCATATTGCTCTAAGGTATCATGCTAGACAAAAAAATGCTGCACCGAATTTTCAAAATGAGGTAAACTTCCGAGCTTACTTACATCTTGAATGATGCTGAAAACATCTTTTATCGCCAAAGGAATTATGCCTGGAGTATTGTGATCTCCCTGTTGAAAGCAAGATCCCAAAAATTAACATTCAGACGACAATAACTTGTGCACTTGGGCGGAGTGGGGATGGGGAGGAGAAAAACAACTTCAATTAGAAAAGAGGAAAATGAAGCAAGAAACAATAATTCAACCATCGAGATTCAACAAAACATGCAACAAATATAAAGATTATGCAGTATTACAGGGCAGCAGCTTTGTCAATAGTTAACGACCAAAAGTTCCAAGACAGTTCATTGGCAATGTAACTGAGTCGGTGAACTTGGAAAAAAAGATATAACACAAAAGGAAATTAACTTACATGCATAGTGTGTGTCTTTCCACTACTTGTAACTCCATAAGCAAATACTGTCCCTGCATAATCAGTAGGTCTCATGTCAAAATACAAAAAAATAACAGATCAATGCAATTAAATCGGACAGCAAAGTGTGTCACACATAAATAATAACAATTCAGTCCCAAGAAAAAAAATACCATGTATGCCTTCCATTGCAGCCTTAACCACAGGTTGAGCAGCTACTTCATAAACATCCTGAGTATTTGTTTGAGGTCCAAACACTCTATCTACCCAGCATCAAAGCAAACATTACCAAAATAACTATATGAACTTCAAAGAAAATCTAATTCCTAATCAATTATTTTCCTAACCATCCATAAATTCAACATTATTTCCACATTCTAGGAGAATTTTCACAGCTAGCAGAATCAGAATCAAGATAAACCCAAAAGAGCCTAGAATTGTACCAAATGCATAAGCTGTAGCTGGATTATACTCGTTCCGCACAGTTTTACCACCATCTGCATACCACGCAATTTCATCGCCCTTATGATATTCTCGTTCACTGTCACCATAATCACACCAATTCAAATACTAACTACATTGTCCCCTAAACTTCAGCTGTCCATACATCTAAAATTAGTTAAACCAGATCCAGAACTCACCTCATTGGCCGAAACCTAACCGTCACAGAAATACTATCTCCGGATCTAGACTCATCAGCTGGTTCATCAATCAACTCCTCTTCCGATGGATAACTCACTGGCGTACGATTTTCATAACCTTGTGAGTAGACCGAATCGGAACGACTATGACTTGGAGTCATGGATCTGGAATTGTAGCTATTCCCGGAGCCATAAAACGACGTCGTTGATGAAGAATATGATCGTGGCAACATCCGACCGTTCATGTTTGAAGATGAAGATGAAGAAGATGAAGAGTAAGGAGTTGAAGGTTTACGGTAGTGAAATGGTGAACTACTTCTCCCTTTCGATGATGATGATGCCATTAACAATCAAGCTCAAGCTCAAGCTTAAGCTAAAGAAAATGTACATTTTGCAGTAAACATTAATATGGATGAAGATTGAATTGAATTGAAGAAGAATGAAGAATTCAAAAAAATAGTAGTGAGAGAGAAGCTTCAATGGTTTTGTTGACTCAACTTCACTGCGTGTCTGTGTGTAAATACTGAAACTTCATTTCTTCTTCTTTAAGACAAAGAAGAAGTAGAGAGAAGCAAGAGGAGGGTGGAGGAGTGAGAAATGAGGAACAAACAATGGTGAAGGTGAGTTTGAATTATTTTGATGATACAGTGCAATTTCAAATTTAAAATAATAGAAGGGTAAGTTTGTCTATTTACTGGTTGGGGATTTTAATTTTTCCATTAAAATTTGACTCTGCCTAATTTTTATAATTATATTTATTACAGTTTATTTACTTTCAATTGAATTTTTGAAATTTTTTTATTATTGAAGTTTAAGATAGATTTTAGATTTATTTTTTTCATATTTCCCTTTTCGTTTAACAAAGTTTGATATTTTCTAGGAGATGAATTACACTTGCACTTAGGACAATAATAGAAAGTATGATTTAAATTATGTTCTTAATTATTGTGCATTGCCTCATAAATTCGATATGAAATAATGGAAGTATCATTTAAAAGAAAAATGTCACATATCTTTATTGTGCATTGCCTCATAAATTTGATATGAAATAATGGGAGTATCATTTAAAAGAAAAATGTCACATATCTTTATATTTGACAATTATTTAATAGCATTATTTCAATTTTATCTTTATAATATTTTATTGTAAAGAAAAGTCAATTTAAAATAAGTATTAAAACAATTTTAAAGCATAATACATAAATGTGTGTTTAATTTGACTTTATTTTATATTTGTTCCTTTTTAATTTTGTGTGTGCACAAATAAATACTTAAATTTGTATAAAATTGAACAAATAGACACACATGTCCTACTGGCATCCTACTGATGTCAAATTAAATGACACATTTATGTATTATGCCTGATTTTAATAAGGATAATTTGGTAAATATAATATAGTTTTTTCTTATTTTTTAAATTTAATGTTTAATCAAATTGTGTCACATAAATTGAGACGTACGGAACAAAGTATCGTATTATTGCGAATATTGAATATAATAAAATACTAAAATCGTATAAATATCAAGTATAGTTTGATCCATTCCAACTGACAGAACATCAAAATGATCATTAAAATTAACAAAAATATCACATGTTTCACGTCTTTTGACTAGTAGAGAGTAAGAAATGATTTCGACAGAGATTTTCTTTTCCAATTTAATCTTTTGCCTCCCATTAAAGCAATAATTACGTAAAATAAAATAAAAACTCTATAGAAGAGAATGACTACAAAATTAAAAGGGGAAAAAAAGTCTATTATTAATGAAATAAATCCATCGAAGAAAAAAGGAAATTGAGTAAGAAGATCGCAATCGTTATTTTTATCAAGTTTGAAAATGTCAAAAATTATTTAAATAATTCAGTTAGAAATTTTGTTAGTAGAATGAAAAATTCTCAATTTTGTAAATGCAATATATGTGCTCAGGGCTCATTTGGTTCAAAATAAAATTATCTTCATAATAACTATGATTATAATCTTATCTTTTATATAGCCATAATCCTAAAATGTTGTTATAAATTTATTTTGATTTTAGCTAAAACCTTGTCCTGTGTGGATTTTTTATATGAAATCAAATTTAATCAGATTTCAATACAATCATACAGATATCAAACATCATGAAAAATCGAAAAAAATAAAAATAACTTTTCCTCTAGCCAAACAGCCTCTCAACGTCTTTGAATTAAGACAAATTTTAATTTGCTCTCAACTTAAAAAGACCATTGAGCTAAAAACTCTAATTCGGGTTGGATGCGTGAAAATATTTTCTTATACATCTACCTAAATATAATATTAATTTAGGCATAATGATTAATATATGTTTTTCAACTTATAAATATTATTTATTCATATTTTTGTTTTAAGCTTTAAACGTATACTTAAACTATCATAAAACTAAATTAATGAATACACCCATTTTACCTAGCAAATCACGTTCACAAATTCATATTTATTTATTTTTTAATTTTCCACCCGATGTCAAGAGTTCATATTGGAGTTTCTACTAAATTTGGATCATGCACCGCAGAATCCATTTGGAGATCACCCTTCCAATAGAATTTTCTTCATACCATAGAGTCGTACCCAAAATCTCTGATCAACGACATATTCGATGATCACACTCCCAATAAAAAAAATTTCATACTCAAAATTCAAACTCGACTCTGATCGAGGGCACAGAATTCATATGGTTTCGTAAATGTGCCGAATGAGGTGAAAAGGAATTCGTGCCTAAGCGGTGTGTAATTGCGGCCTAACTTGTTACGGTAACGTAAAGAGAAGTGGATTTGGCCGCGCTCTGCTTTTATTTGAAAACTCAAAATTAATCAATCAATGTAAAAGTGACCAGACAAATTGAAACAAGACTTGGTAGGGACTTCCACTGTCATTTGAATTTGGTTAACTTGTAAAAATTTCATTATTATTAGTATTGCTACCTTTTATTTTAATTATAATTCGTATATTCAAAATAAATTTTTATTTTACTACTCTTCATTACTCCCTCTGTCCAACAATACTTGTCAACTATTGATTTGACATACACTTAAAGAAACTACAAATAAAAGGGTAATTTTACTATATCACCCTATGAATATAATAAATCCAATATCTTGAAAAATGTAATAGGAAAATAACTATAATTAATGATAAAGATAAATTAGAAACTAAGTGTAAAATTATTCATTGTTTTCATAAAGTAAACAAGTATTGTTGGACATTTCAAAATAGTATAGTGGACAACTATTGTTGGACAAAGGTAACATTATTTACTCCCACTATTTTTATTTATTTATCATCGTTTTAAATTTTACGTCTTTTAAGAAACTAGGAAAATTTATCATTATACCCTTATTTAGTGTTCTTTTGAAATCATTTAATAAAACATAATTAATTTATTTTCATTAATTAAATTGACAAGAATTAATCAGTTAGTTTTTCTATGTTTGGTCAAATTCATACTTTCAAGGTTAATAACATTTAAGAGTAAAATAGGAAGAAATATATTATTTATGTATTGATTTTGTGAAATGAGAAGTATTACAGATCATTTATTATTAGTAAAGACGACATATAAATAGAAACGGTTGACATATTTAGAATTACAAAATTAAAATAATATTTTGATACATTCTACCTACATTTAGTGTAAGGTTATAAAATTTTAAAAAAAAACATATTAAATTTTTTGTGAAGTTTAAATTATACAACCAAATTAAAACAGAAGAATTAGTATTTCTTTCACAAATAAATAAATGTTAACATCATTAAGTGACAAAATAAAATAATTTTATTTAAAAAATATATATAAATCTCTAATAAATAATTTTTTTTGTCAAATCAACTAAGGCAAAAAGGAAGGAGTATAAAGAAAAGAAAAACTAGACTCGTCTTAATTGAATGTGTGTAGTCTGTGAAGTGAACATGGAAAACCACACTCCGCGCAACACCCGACAACATTTATTAAATTAATTAAATACTTAGTACTATACGACTTTATTTTGAATTTGGCCTTGGAGTTGGGAGGATGTGCTCATTCATCTCTATTTTTTATTCAAAAATGACGATAATAATAACATATTTAGTATAATTTCATTAAGAATTTGAGAAAAAAGAATGAGATGCTATTTTCGATAATTAAAAAATTTTATTTTTTTACTTGTATTATTTGAAAAATAAGCTTAATATCATGTTTTAATAACCTTTGGTGATTGAGTTTGTATACTCATCATTCTTCTCATATTTTACTTATAAAATTAATTATTAATTAACCAAAAAAAACCTAGAAATGAAGAGAAAGATAGTGTTCATGTGATTGAGGGTGTGACGGTGTGTCTTTATTTGTGCTATGGATAATAACCTAGTAGACAAAGACAAATACCAACACATGACCCCCATAGCAAGTATTTTTTGCTTTAGTGGTAATGGGCCTTTCTTCATTCATTCATTCTTTTTTGTTTGTTTGTTTGTTTTTTTTTTAAAAATAATTATTGATAAAGTTGATTCCGAAGTCTACAATAATATGATTGAATTATCTTTTTTTCCTTTGATCCATGTATATATTTTGGGTTTTGTTTTCATCCTCAAAAAGTATTTTTTATCAATATTTTCAAAATTAGAAATAACTTAAAAGCCATAAGTCACTAAAAATAAGTCAATTCAAACACTCACTTTAGGAAGTGAAGGTTCTGGAAACAGGCTACATCATGAGTCGTGTAGCTTATTTAGAGCAATAAGGAATTCATTCTAACAAATAAGATCTATCGAGTGAGGGATATAAAAGCTAAGCAAGCAATTAGTACATGAATTCCTTCCTCTAGAAGGAGTGAACCTGACCACTTCACACTGAAGTTCATACTTATATTGATCTATGAACCACCTTTCTCTTTGACTTGTCCTTCCTAGTCTCTCTTACGTCTTTCAAAGATCGTTTAGGTAGTTTCCTTAAGACTCTCACAAAAATAACGTGTCCTAATAATACTTATTCACTTGGCTGATCCTCTCATATCCATTATATTATATATTATGATATGCTTGACTATCAAGCCAAATTCACCTCTTAGAAAAAGTCTTCGATCACTTGAAGATGACATAAAAAAATTGATTTATATAAAATATGAAGTAAATGAATCATATCATTTGGACTTTGAATATTATTTCAAATCATAAAAATTGATTGAATCATGATATTAGGATAATGAGTTGTAATTTATTCTAATAATTCAATTAAAATGTATGATTCGATGAAATACTAATTTTTTAGAGTACATCGAATTGGTATAGTCGTTATCCTTCTAATATAATAACATAGATTTTCTGAGCAATTGCAGTAATCAAGTTCATAAATATTTTTAATACAATAAATATTATATATCACACATACCATCATACTCAACGAAATTATTTAATTTTAAAGGGGATTTTCTACAATTTCGTTAATTTAAAATATAAATTAGGTATGTATGTCCGTTAAAAGGCTCTATTCAAGTGTTGCCAGTCCTGTCCTTTAAAGAACATGAGTATTAACTATATTTAAATATTTAATCATCACTAGGTCAAACAGAATTAGTAAATACTTTGCATTAATAATCATTTAGTGATGATTTCTACGCTGATTTAATCATAATTATAAAGTGAACTCAAAATTATTAAGAAATCATGATGAAACAATTATTTAACTCTATAAACAATAATAAATTTATCATATAATTCTTTAGTAGGCACTACAAAAAAGAAGAAGTTGAAATTGTATGCTAACTTCATCGTCAACTTATTCATAGATAGTAATTTTTTGGATAATTGCCGCTAAATTATATAAGCGATTAATTTTTTTTGGTTTGGTTATGATTTTGTTCGAAAAAGTTCGAAGAAGTAATCAAATTGAATCGAAAAATTATATACATATATTTTATTATTATACGTACATAATATATTATTTTTATAAATAATTTTAAAGATCTTATATTTTTTTTCATACAAAAAAATTATAAGTTACTTATGAAAGCAAAAATGCCCATGGTGAGAATATTTATTTAAATAATTTCAACGTTCATATATATATAAGTGTTTATGACTATTTTTTGTAGGATTAAAAATGTCACTGTCTCTATCTTTTAGGCCAAAATAGTTAATTTGAAACTTTTCTGTAATGTCAATCATTCTAACTATCTTTCGTTTTTAGTACATTATTGTCACTTTTTCACGTTTTGAATGAATTATTTCTTTTATTTTTGTGTATGGTTATAATAATCGAATCGAAACCGATAAAAACCAAGCCAATAAATATTTATTATTTGATTTGATTTTGATATTTTTAAAACCAATTAAATTAATTTGTTTTTTGATTTTGACCAATAACCAACACAAATCGACCCATAAACATCCCTATGGACAACTCTTATTAGACAAAAGGGTATTTACATGTTGGCATTAATGGCAAAATCATACTAGCTCAGTTTTATTTTTAGTGTTGGGATTAATTAAGGCCTAATTAATCCATCGGTGGCCCCCTAAAGTTGGCACGATATTTCACTTAGACACCTTAACTAGGCGATATTCATTTTAGACAACTCATGTAGGGCCCTGCTATGTCATTTTGACACCTTTTTTAATATTAGCAAATATATATAATATGTGTATTATACCCGCGAATGACGTATAAAGTGACGAAATTTACATTTCCAAAAATAAACCTTCCCCATCCCTTTTGCAGAAATTACCCCCACCCCACATCTGCACACCATTGCTAGTTCAAAGAAATTTTTAGCTTAGTTTGCAGAAATTAATATTAAATTCTTCCAAGAAGAATTTTATGAATGGGTTTATTCTTAAATTATAAAAACATTTTCTGTCATTTTTGTTGGAACCTTTATCTATAATGGGTGAAATTTAACTTGGGCAAAATGGTGGCTTGAAAATGGGGGATAAGAAGAAAAAAATACTTAAAAATTAACTTAAATAGCCATTTCACGCGCTGATCAGTGAGTGTATCACACACATTATGCCATGTAAGCAAAAAGTGTTAAAATGATAGAGTGAGACACAATGAACATCGCCCAGTTAAGATGTCTAAGTGAAAATTATGCCAACTTTAGGAGGTCACCGATGGACTAGGGCATTAATTAATTTCACATTTTTAGTGTGGGGATAAATTAAATTCATGTGTGGAAAAGTGATACAAATGTCAAATCAAGAGTTATGTGTAGAAAAATTACAAAATACTGCCTATAGAAAAGTGACTCCTCCTTATAGGACAAAATAATGAAAAGTGACGTTACTATATAATTTCCAATTGGAAGTCCAAATTTAGTGGTTTCCTAATTGGACTTCGCTTTTTCACATAGTAATTAGTAACTACACGAAAACGAAAACAAAAATAAAAATAAAAATATAGCGGTAATTAATTAATGGTAATAATTTAATTATCGCTAAATATAGTATATTTTTAGAGATAATTATTTTTTTTGTAAATGCCCTAAGGTTTATAGGAAAATTGAATTCAATGACAATTAATTAACACCAATAAAAAATTTAACACTCTATGAAATTTTCTCTACAGCTAAAAGTTATTTTTACTGTAATGTTATCCTCTCAGATCAAACTTCCATCTTAAAAATTATTTATTAATAAAAAAATAATTGGACATTAAATGCTGTGAAGGGAAAAAAAGGAGGATGAGAGAATTGCTACTATATTTATGTACAAGACATATTTAGGGCCCGTTTGGCCATGCGATATGACATCATACTATGTAATTATGATATAGTATCATGATATGGAATCATGAGATAAAATTGAAATTTTATTTGAACATGTGATATATAATTTTCGTGTTGTATATTTTCTCATAAATATAAAAATCTCATAAGTTATAAAACTATTAAAATAACCCCAATTGTTTATTCAATTTTATCAAATAAACAAAAATTTATAAAACCGCATAATAAATTATTACAAAACTATTTGTTCTCCACTTAAGTAATTGTTTCATGTAACTTTAATTTAATAAAAAAAAATTGAACATAATTTGTAGTGTACTAGTCTTTAATATAATCCTCTCACATAGTACAGACAATTTCCTCACGTTGAATTTGCATTTCTCGATCATGTGACCGAAAAGACGAACCAACATTGTTACTTTGAGCCATTTGTTGGTCAATATCATCCGCAACTATATTTTCATGCTCATAGACCATAAATATTTCATCACTTTAACAATCGGTTGGTGTGAGTTAAAGTGACTATATGTTAGTGAGAATAATAAAGTTTATGTCGGTGAGAATAATAATTTTTTAAAAGTAATGATGTGATTATAAATTTTATTTACATATGAAATAAATGGTTAGTAAATATAAATGTGGGATTGTTTTAACAAAATATAAACTCGTGGATCAATTTTTGGATTAAAATATCTCAAATCATAATATGAAATTCTCATTTAATTCCATTCATGGTTTTTGGAGAATATGGAATCACATCTCATGATATGGAATCATGAGATGAAATCAGCGTAAAATCGCATGTCCAAACGCTGATTCCATCTCATGATACCATATCGTGATATGGTATCGCATGGCCAAATGCCTACTTAGTGTAACCATGGACACTTTTTATTTTATACGATGATTAAAAAATTATTAATATATTGATTATTTTTTACTATTTTTTTCCTTTGTTCATATCGTGTACATAAAAATAAGTTTTAAAAAATATACATAGTATAAAACTAGCTAGCATTGTTAATTATAGAGGTAAAATAATTTTTTTAATTAATTCTATTTTTGATTTAATAAGTATTAAAATAATATAAAATAACTATTTTTAGTCATCTAATATGAGAATGGAGAAAGTATGCCGCTAAGATTGTAGAATTACAATAAATTTTGCAACTAAATACATACAGTGTATTTCTAATCATTATTAGGGACTTCCTTTGATTAATTAAATCTTGCATGTGTCATTTATTCCCAATCCAAACAAGAATTTGAAGAAAATTGAGAAAAAAGAAATAAAGTGGAATCGGATTTTAAATATTGCATCTACGTTTAAAATATCCAAACTTCTAAATATCATTTGATCATTAAACAGAGAAAAAAAAGATGATGAACGACATTTATAATTTTTGTGATTTAGAGCTAATATATTTTTAAATTTTGTGATTTAAAGATATATTTTTACTATTTATGCAATAATAATGATAGATGTGAGTCACTTTTATAATAATAAATATATCAGCTCTACATCACAAAAATAAGAGATACATCATACCTTTTTCTCATAAATTATAATTGTACCTGGTTAGAATGTTAAATTTTGTCACTAACACGAATAGATGAACATTAAATTAAAGAAAACATGTGACCAACAAGGATTGTGGTAGGATAGTAAATGCTTATTCATCTTTAATCAAAGGTCTCAAATTTGAGTTTTCTGAGTAAAAAATCGCCTTTGTGACTTGTGAGGAAGCATTTTATCCCAATATATAACTTCCGTGAATCTAAATGGAAAATCAAGAAAAAAAAACAAAGCATGTGGTTAATTAAGTTGCATCAATTATTTAAGGCTTAAGTCATATGCGGCCCCTTAAAGTTGTCTACATTTTTCACTTAGACACCTGAATAAAGTCTTGTACCCATTGAGCACTTAAATCTTAACAAATTTATACCTATTTGACACAAAATAATAATAATAAAAAAGATAAACATGCGTGCATCTCAAACGCATATGCATACCAAATGGACCAATGAAATGATGACACATGTTGATTGGATTAAATTTTTTAAAAATTCTATTTAAATAATAATTCAAAAGGAACTTTAAGAAAACAAAAATATATATTAAATTAACCCACCCCCACCCCACCCTTCTTCTTCTCCATTGGAACTTATTTCCAATTCCACAGTGCCGCTACTTATTTCCATTTCCAATGTCGTCGGATCTTAATTCCTAAGCATTGAGACGTTGCACCTCAACTGCCACTAAACCATAGCCTCCACCCATTTCTTCTTCTCAATCGAATCTTAGCCCTTTCACCGGCGTCAATAATACACCATTGCTATCCATCTAAGCTAACCCCTCAATCACCTTTCATTCTAATGGCATTAAACTTTTCATTCATGGTCTTCATCTTCTTTCACTAGTCATCATTATCACAATTACATGAAAAATAATGAACTTTTGTCGGGAAAAATTAATCAATAACTTTGCTGGAATATAATTTTCATTAGAAACAACGGAGCTTTATCGGAATACTTAAGACCTTAATTAGATGATCTACATAAAAAAAATGGAAGAACAATTGGAGGGAGGAAGATGGGGAGAAGACGTTGTTTTTTAAAAATTAATTATTATTATTTATTAATTTAATTTAGGCGTATAAGTTGAAAAGAAAAAGAAAAAAAATATCATTTTTTATTGTTTCATGCGCTTAAGGAGGGTGTTGTACACACTTTTTGCCATATCAATGTTTTGTGTCTAATTAGAATCACTTTTGAATATATAAAGTGTTCAATAGGTACAAGGCTAAATTGAGGTGTCTAAGTAGGCATTTGGCCATGCGATACCATATCACGATATGGTGTTGTGAGATGAAATCAGCGTTTGGACATGCGATTTTACGCTGATTCCATCTTATGATTCCATATCATGAGAGATGATACCATATTCTCCAAAAACCATGATATGTAATTATATGGTGATTTCATATCATGATTTGAGATATTTTAATACAATAATTGATCCCGAGTTTATATTTTGTTAAAACAACCTCACATTTATATCTACTAACCATTTGTTTCATATGTAAATAAAATTTATAATCACATCATTACTTTTTAAAATTTATTATTCTCACCAATATAAAATTTATTATTACTTTAAATTTGATAAATATAAATGATAAAGTAGAAATTCATTTGGTGAATATAAATAAGAACGAAGGGGGTAATACTTTTTTGATTTTTCATAATAAAAAAAAACGTCTTAATCTTATGACTAAGCATAATATTGATAAAAGACAATTTTCATTGGCGGTGCCGCACTTTCTTAATCTTAGTATTCGCAAAATGTTCGTTCACATGACTGAAGAATATTAAGTCCAATGGATTGAGGACTTGGGAAAAATTTGATCAATTAGTTATTAATATTTAGTCAAGTGGACTAGTTATAATTTTTTTGATTAAATTTTATTAGAAGTGTTTTTGACTCAAACTTGTGGTAACTTTTTAAAATTTCGTTATTCTATAATATTTAACTATTGATTTTTCTTGTAAATAGTTAGAAGTCAGTGATATTTGTTAATGTTTATCTTAGTGTATTTAACTCCTAAGTTAATATTTACTCATTAATGTATGTTTTTTTTCTACTTTATAGGTTATTTGTAAGAGTAGTTGAGAGATATGAGCATATCAAGTACAATTTATGTTCAATTTTTTTTATTAAATTAAAGTTAGATGAAACAATTACTTAAGTAGAGAACAAATAACTTTGTAATAATTTATTATGCGATTGTATAATTTTTGGTTATTTGATAAGATTGAATAAACAATTGAGGTTATTTTAATAGTTTTACAACTTATGAGATTTTTATGTTGGAAAAATTACTTAACTACACAACACTTCTTTACCTATTCTCAATATTTCCCTACTCTTTCATTAAAATACAAAAATCCCTTATTTTCCCCCAATTCAACTTAACCGGATACTTTATTAGTTTAAGTATCCGCCCGTTATTAATTAAAGTATCCGCGCTGCTATATTATGCATCCACCCGTTAATTAAGTATCCGTGCTGCTAACAACTTAATAATTTAAGTATCCGCCCGTTATTAATTAAAGTATCCGCACTGCTATATTATGTATCCGCCCGTTAATTAAGTATCTGTGCTGCTAACAACTTAATAATTTAAGTATCCGCCCGTTATTAATTAAAGTATCTGCGCTGCTATATTAAGTATCCACACTGCTATATTATGTATCCGAAAAACACTAAAAAGGGGATTTTTGGTAATTAATGAAAGAGTAGGGAAAGAAAGTAATTTCTTTCTTATACTATGTCATTTGCCTAATTTTTACTTTTATGTTTATGAGAAAATATACAACACAAAAATTCCATATCGCATGTCCAAACAAACCTTCAATACCATATCATGATTCCATATCATAATATCATATCATGATTCCGTATTATAATTTCATATCATGAAATCTACGGACAACTTTAAGTGACTGCGTATGACTTAAGCCATTATTTAAGGTACTGGTGACATAATCATCATGTGGTGACTAAGAATCAAGATGATGCACCTTGATTCCAAGCATGTGTTTTTGTAGTTGGCAGAATATTTCTTCAAATACTTTGGTAGTGATAAAGACTACTTAATATATATATATCCAATAAAGAAACACAAGAAAATAAAATAAATGATTTCTCCTAATTAAACAATTGTTGTAGTACTCATCGTCACAACACACAAGTTATATACTAATGAATGCTATAATACTATTGATTGGTCAAATACTTATACGATCTCTTAAACTTGGCTTCAAAAGTTGTTTTGACACTTTAATTAAGTTTGTTCTTATTGAACACTTCGATTACATACATCACATATGTACTATTTAAATACAAATACTTACAACCTGACAAATGAGTGTAGATTTCTGATCTGGTAAGTGCGTGAGGGGTTTCAAAATAGAGATAATTGAGATGTAATTGGCATGTTCAACAGGAAAAGATTTGAGTTAATGTATCACGATGATGTTTGAAGTCAAGTTTAAAGGGTCGTATAGGTATGCTTAACTGAGTTAAAATCATGAATCCTCCTATAAAATTACACTAGTGCAAAAATCGTGCCCAATTGGAACCACTAGCGAAAACACCCTTTAATTAGAAAAGTCACGTGTCATTTTGAAACAACTTTGTAAAAAGATTTTCCTTACTTATATATCTCATAGATAACATTTTTTCTAGGAAGCATGTACATGTATCGGACTCTTAGAGGTTTATATTATTGTTTTAAAATAATACAAAATAAATACCATTTTAAAACATGAAGTAAAACAAACTAAATATAATTAAATCTACTTACAAGTCTGAATTGTGACAAAACAAAATGCAGAGAAGGAAAAATGGATGAAAGGTCCTTGTCTTGCTAACCTATCCTTGCACCTAATTCCAACTGGATCATTAAACAAATAAATAAAAATAAAGAAGAGGTGGAATAAAATTAATAAGGAGTAAGTTTTAATTAAACACTCGACAAGGCAATCAAGAAGGGAAAGTCTCAACTAAATCTAGACTCTAAAAAGGGATATGGATTAAAATATTATTTATCAAGAAATGCCCATAGATTAATGAATAGAAAAAAGAGAATGGATATATATATATATATATATATATATATATATATATTTTATCTTCTTTGATTAAATCAAAGTTCAAACCCACACCACACCCAATTAAGTTGAGTGGACAAAAGAAGGGGTAAAAATGTGACACATCATACTAATTCAATCTTAAAAGCTAATTTAAGTTCATATAAGGGTTCATTTCTTAATCATTGTGTAACTTTAATCCACTCTAACATTTCTTCATACCATACCGTATATAGATATTACATTTGAGTCAAACTCAATCTCAAAAGTTAGTTCATGAGAAAAAAATTGCATAAATCCATATAAACATACCACAATTTATTCCTCGATTAATATGAGACTTTATCCTACTCTAACACTTCCCAAAAACTTGTGCTCTATGTGATGGAGTAGAAGCCAAGAATTGATATGCTAGGCTTCTCTCTTTTACCCCCAAAGTATTACTTAGGAGCAACTATTTCATTTGCTTTTGGCTTGACTGAAAGGATGAAATGGACGTCCAATCGTACTATTGACTTTGAACCGAATTGCTAACGAGCAGATGTCCTGTGCTCTATCAATTTAGTCCTTAACTACTAAGTGAGAATTGATTTCTATTTTTTTATAAATAAATAATTCGATCAATATTAAATCAAATGCATTATTAAATCTTTTTGAAGCATGGAAGAAAGCATACAATATATTAGATCAATTCAAACAAATTATACATAGAATATCGATGGAAAGCCAATAAATTCACGTGTAATTGGGCTACAAATCCTCCCCTATAACCTATTAACATCAATTTACATGCACCTTAATGCTACCTTGGTACCTCTATCAGTATAAATAGCCAATAACTCCACATACCAATTAAAGCTTAGGCAAATAAATAGGGACGGAGCTATAATATTAAATATTTTTACTTATATTTAATATTATAAAATTTATTAAATATGTTAAAATATTAAATTACAATCCACTAACTTATGAAACAAACTATAAATTCAATTATCGTATCTCTCAGTGTGGTCAGCATCGAGCATTTTCGAGCAACGTAATTCGTTGGTTTTGATAGTTTTTTTTTTTGTTGATTTGTCTAAATGCTCTTCTTTATCTTATTGTTTATCTCGTAATCATTCGATTCAAAAACTCATTTAAGTTAAATCTTGATTTCACCCCAACCAATAGGAATATCACCTAAGGTTTTTAATTTATATGCCCAAGTTTGATTGCACATGCCCCCCAACATGTGGTCCTTCAAAGCAATATTGATGATTGACAATGTTATAATTTTAAGTCATGAGCTGTGGTTCACATGCAACCTTCAATACTCATATCACCAATTCCCATATTTTTTCATATGATTCTTGTTAAAGCCATCATTGTAGTAGTTATGTGTCAGTAGTTTCGTACTGTTCACTTTTCATCTCACGTGACTTGCCAAATGGTTGGGGCCGGATTTAGAAACTACATACGAATTTAATCGAATCTAATAATTAAAATATTATATTAATTTTTAAAATTCTATTATTTAAATAATACTCCCTCCGTCTCATTTTATGTGAGGTAGTTTAACTCAGTACGGAGTTTAAGAAAAAAATGAAAGCTTTTAAAACTTGTGGTCCAAAATGAATGACATAAATTTGTGTGGCTGTAAATCATTTCATTAAGGGTAAAATAGATATTTTATAGTTAAATTGTTACTTAATATAAGAATGTGTCATTCTTTTTGGAACTAACTAAAAAAAAAGTAAGTCACATAAATTGGGACAAAGGGAGTATTAAGTTATCATTGCAACTTCCCATAATATCTGACCGACCTCTGGCTCAGGAGGAGGCAAGTGTGACACAAACACGCGCATAAGACTACTCCTACATTTCATAATAGCACTTAAAGTGTATTAGTAAGAAAGATCATTGGAAAAAATGATTAAATACTAATTCTACAAGGCACCTGCTATCTCCTATAAATGGTGGGCAATTCTATATCAATTTTCATAGTTCAAGGGCATTTTAGACCCTCCTCCGGAAAAAAAAGAAAGAAAAAAAGTATGCTAATATTACCATTTAATGGTTATCAAATTTGTGGTATACATTATATACCTATGNGTGTAACACAAACACGCACACAAGACTACTACTACATTTCATATTAGCACTTTAAAAGTGTATTTGTAAGAAAGATCATTGGAAAAAATGATTAAATACTAATTCTACAAGGCACCTGCTATCTCCTATAAATGGTGGGCAATTCTATATCAATTTTCATAGTTCAAGGGCATTTTAGACCCTCCTCCGGAAAAAAAAGAAAGAAAAAAAGTATGCTAATATTACCATTTAATGGTTATCAAATTTGTGGTATACATTATATACCTATGGGAAGACTTGTATCCCATCTGATCTCCATTTTTTTTCTTTCTGTTGTAAGAAAATGAGAAACCTATACAGCTTTCAGCTTCTGTAACTCATTCTGTGTTGCTTCTTCTGAATAGAGTATGCCATTCGACAAGGTGAGCCTTCGCAGAGCCATGAAAAATCGAGCCTGGGCTACAAGGGCATCGATCAGTTGATTTTACAAAGAAAAAGAATGCATAAAAGTTTGTTGAGTGTCATGAAATTTTACCCATTGGAATACAACAAGGGCAAACCAGCATCCAGATAAACCAAGTCCTTTACTGCTTAGTAGCTGGTTCAAATAAACAATTAAGTGGGAATGTTAAAACAATGAAATGGTTTAAGTTATATACACTTAGAAGTCGTTTGGTTCAAACAAAATCAGGATATCCCAGGCAAGGGCGGATGCAACATAGATTTTTGTGTAAACATTCGTTAATATTACAACAAATAATATACATGAATGATGAATCCATGACTTAAGAAAATATAATGAATTTGATACAAATCTTGAAAGTTGAACTCGTAGAGTTTAAATCTTGGATATAAAACTAGGACTATGACCTTGATAATTTATCCACCTTCTATATGAAAAAAGTTGTACTAATAAGATTTTCATATAAAAATATAACAATTTTAGGAAATACCTCTAACCAAACAATAGGATAAATTTAGTCTCATAATCCTTCCAGTTTAAAGATCTTTTCACAATCCATGTATTTTAGCCTATTTTAACAGGCCAGAAACCGTTTTTATCATATTATTACTAATTAATGCTTAATTATCATGATGATTTACCGGTAATTGCCTTATAAGTGATGTGATTGGTGTAAATATATGTTTCATCTTCAGTGCATATGTTTGCTTAGATAGTTTTACTTCACAATGGATTGTATGAAGGGAAAGGGGTAAAAATAAAAGTGATTAAATTCGAGATGTGAAGGTCTAATGCAGGAAAAATGGTAGTCCAAGGCTTAAAGAACTTGATTTGCCAATACACCATGAAGTTTGAAACGAAATTGAACGTACCATGAGGAGGATAGAAGAAAAAACAAATATCGAGCTCATTGATAGGCTTATGAATTTCAAGTCTCGTCCAGCCTGAATTAATAGATATCGAAACATCATGATGTTGAAGATAAAAGGCTTCTCAAAACATAATAATAATAACAAAAGGAAAAAATTGATGCATGTGCTGGAATTGCAACAGAAAAACTACAAGTGGGATATGATAATGATCTCAAAAGCTATTTGCAAGTAAAACATAGAGAAAACTGTTACTCCTTTCTAGGCAAAGAAACATAAATTACTACATATACAAAAGGAACTTCAAGAAAAGAATTTCTATAGAGCATTCTAGCTATTACTTTATATGTTTCTTATTTTTTTCCGTTGTTTTGATGAAAGGAATAAAATGTTTGTAAATATGTCCACAATCAAATTGGAGATCAAATAATGCTTAAATGNTAAAATTACAACAAATAATATACATGAATGATGAATCCATGACTTAAGAAATATAATGAATTTAATACTAAAAATCTTGAAAGTTGAACTCGTAGAGTTTAAATCTTGAATTTAAACTAGGACTATGACCTTGATAATTTATCCACCTTCTATATGAAAAAAGTTATACTCATTAGATTGTCAGATAAAAATATAACAATTTTAGCAAATACCTCTAACCAAACATAGGATAAATTTAGTCTCATAATCCTTCCGGTTTAAAGATCTTTACACAATCCATGTATTTTAGCCTATTTTAACAGGCCAGAAATCGTTTTTATCATATTATTACTAATTAATGCTTAATTATCATGACAATTTACCGGTATTTGCCTTATAAGTGATATGATTATGTAAATACATGTTTCATCTTCAGTGCATATGTTTGCTTAGATAGTTTTACTTCACAACGGATTGTATAAAGGGAAAGGGATAAAAATAAAAGAGATTAAATTCAAGATATGAAGGTCTAGTGCAGGAAAAATGGCAGTCCAAGGCTTAAAGAATTTGATTTGCCAATACACCATGAAGTTTGAAACGAAATTGAACGTACCATGAGGAGAATAGAAGACAAAACAAATATTGAGCTCATTGATAGGCTTATGAATTTCAAGTCTCGTCCAGCCTGAATTAATAGATATCGAAACATCATGATGTTGAAGATAAAAGGCTTCTCAAAACATAATAATAATAACAAAAGGAAAAAATTGATGCATGTGCTAGAATTGCAACAGAAAAACTACAAGTAGGAAATGATAATGATCTCAAAAGCTATTTGCAAGTAAAACATAGAGAAAGCTGTTACTCCTTTCTAGGCAAAGAAACATAAATTACTACATATACAAAAGGAACTTCAAGAAAAGAATTTCTATAGAGCATTCTAGCTATTACTTTATATGTTTCTTATTTTTTCCCGTTGTTTTGATGAAAGGAATAAAATGTTTGTAAATATGTCCACAATCAAATTGGAGATCAAATAATGCTTAAATGTTATTGACATTTTGGATAAGGTAAGACAGCTGATACAGAAACCTAGAACTTCAAAATCAAATCTTTTTAGTAGAAGCTTTGGTTAAATGCAAACAAATACTCCCTCCGTCCATGTTTGAATTGGCACATTGCTTAAAAAAACAATAAATAAAATGATAATTTTCTATATCACCCCTAATTATTACAAGTCATCTAGTATAAATCCAAAATGTTGGGAAATGAATATTGAAAATAATTAGTATTTAATAATAAGGGCAAAATAGGTATAAAAATGGTAATTATCTCTTAGTTTTCTAAACTGGACAAGTTAAAGTGATCATCTACTTTTAACATGGTGGACAAGTAAAAGTGGATGGAAGAATTAACAAGTAGCACATCATCTCCCTCCCCCTTTCCTCTCTCACTCTCACTCACTCACTCTCACACACAATCTCTACATAATACCTACACAACCGAACTTATCACTTAACTTTATAGTAGAGCTTCTCTTTAGCTTGTTGGATTAGTGTTCACATAGTTACATTTTTGCCGAAGTTGCCTAATAGTCTGCTCATTATATAGTTTTCTCGCAAAATTTTTTTTGTTAAGTATTCATTATGATTTCGTAAAATATAAATGAATGAAACCCTCAAAGAATGAAAGATACATCTTGTCCTATCAACTTAAATCCTAGTTCTGCTTGTGAAGGAAGATGATCTTTACCCTCGATAAACTTGAAATGCAGCATCTTCTTACAAGCACAAAATAGGTATGATCATATGAACAGAAAAAACTATCATTTGTTTGATTAACATGCTTAAGACATCGAAATAACGAGTAAAGAAAGTCTTGACAGTAAGTATGAAACATACCAACAGAGTTCCCTCAAGACTAAGAATGCTGGGTGTCACAAATAGGGCTATAAAGTATGGCAGCAATATTTTTTGCATCTGCATCCATAGAAAAGAGATAAATTCTCATGAGAAATAGACAATCATATTTTTGAATCATGTGAAGAACACAAGAGCTCAATACCCTTCCATCACCTTCTGATTGTATCAATTAGGCTTCAGACTAATAAGTTTAATGTTACCTAATTTTGAGCTTATGAGTTTATCCTATTCATTATTAAACATAAAAAGGACGAAAGATAAAGGGGTAATTAAAGGGTGCAGCATTACACAGTAGACATAAATAATCCATTCATGATCAGGCATTCACAATAACTAGCACGTATAACAGAGAAAATAACTAACTCATTTCCTTTCACCTTTTTTCTTTTGTCCAATCATTGTTTGTGAACATGTTTGTTAATCATTTCTCTATTTGCTTCTGTATTATTCTGGTAAGTACGTGGAAGAGGATGAACATCCTTACAAATGCAAAATGTGTCAAATATCATCTATTTCATGTCTAGAATGCTATGTCATGAACTGAAAAGAAATGTGAGGATATTATAGAACTAATTACCTCACATATGACCTGAGGATCAGATGAAAAAACTTTGGGGAATAACCATGGAATTGATGCTGCAACAGATGCCAATATCGTTCCGGATGATGCTCCAACAATTACTAGGGACTTCAGCAGCATTCGGGCCTGATTCAAAATATTCATCTTATAGAGCACTGTAATAAGGAATGATGACAGAACACTGTACTAAAAGAATTTGATTCTCCAATGAATTATGATGGATGTGGGAACCATATTCAAAATTTACGGAGATGGATGCCAAAACCTATTATGGTAGTATGAACCATGCAGGATGTTGTGATTTTTACCAAAATAAGATTATAACCTTTGACAAATTTCGGTTGACTCCATATAACAATTCGGGCATAAATGACTGTGCTGTTTGCGAGAGAGGCTCACCCCATACTGCACAGATCATGAATAGTTGTACCATGACCTAGATAAAAAGGCAATATGTTAGTGGTCATATCTATGCACCGTTTATGGGAATATGAAGAAATAAAGTACATTTGAGAATAACACTGCAAAAGAGTATTATGTGTTAATTATCATACCTGATGAGCAGCAATCGTCTGTGTGCCCATGGAGGTAGCAAAATAGACCAGTAGAGAGTAGAATGCGACCTGTAGTTCAGCATAACATCAGATGCCCTCATAAAATATGTTTCGGCACCAAATGAGAATGTGGTCAATTCACACAAACCTTTGACATCATTGTTAGAAACACGGGGCCGGCAATTGTGAATATCTGCAGAAGTTCATCTGTTGATGGAATAGAGATAGCAAAACCCTTATAGCCTTTATTGTTCAGTGCTTCAATCATCATATACGCTGCAACAACCTAAAACGATGTTACCAAGCTAGGAAGGTTATTCTAACATGTGTGAAAATGGAGATAGAAGAGATAGGTGATGAAGAACACATCAAATATATTAGAGATAAAATAAAGGACTTGGTAGGAATGAGTGGTTTACTTGGGACAGCATTGTTGCCCATGCCGCTCCAGCAATACCATAACTGAAGACTCTGCACAAGACTATGTCGCCAACGCCATTAATAACAGTAGCAACTGCCAAAGCCTTTAAAGGTCCCCATGAATCTTTCATGCCTAGACTGCACATTGATGAGCAATAAATATATATCACAAAGTGGCAATACGGATCAAGTAATGTAAGTATCTAAACTAAGTAATACATACTGTCAGAACAACATAAACTATCTTCACCTCAAAAGTGACCTAAATACAAACCTACCATCGCTTTTTCCAGACGAACAATGTACATATCATATTACTGCAAAAAGAAGGATATCTCTTCTAGCTGGAAACAGAATATGGAAAGGTCTCTCTCAGACCCATCAACAACCTTTACTTTGTTATCTATACATGAAATCAAGAATCTTAATTAGTCTTGAAATGACAAAGATCACAAAATTCCACCTTTGTCTTACTCATCCTTGCTAATTTGATTCAAGGGAAAATTATAGGGCAGCAACTAAGTGGAGCTGGTGGACAAGCTATTCATGCAAGTTAAAGATCTCCTATTAAAGCTGGAATTAGTGCTGTCTTCAAGCGCAACTCATTCTCAATATATACAACTCAATAAAAATATGAAATTTGGTGAGAAAAAAGAGAGGAGTGCTTAACATATGCAACAAATGATCTCCTACATGGTCAACATGAACATGCAGCAAAACACGAAGTAGAGAACAGTGAACCTTGATAAATGATGGACATATGAATTAGCTTACATAAAAACATAGAAAGTGATAAACAATCAAACCTGAGACATATGTTAGTATTTCAATCTAAACAAAGCTTCTAATAAGAAAGAACGAGATGTAATAGAATAACACAGACCTCCAGATCAGTAAGAGGCCACTAGTAAAGGAAAATATTAATATGTTACAGGATATTTGAGGATAGGTAAATTGTACCTTGCACTTTGGGCAACCCAACCAACCAGCAGTGCTGGCCATGCCAAGCCTCGAATCTATAACCATAATATCTACCATTCAGTTGAAGTGAAGCTTAAATACACCAAGCATCACAATAATATAACTTGATTATACTAGAAACGATACTGCATTTTTCGGTACACAAGTTTATATGCCTTCTACAGCAGATAAATTGACAATATTTATCCAATGATTCTATGTATCTATCTGCAAGTATCCACTAGGACAGACAAAACCCCAACGCTTAACAAGAAGAATATTCAGAAACAATTTTTAACCAATCATTCAATTTACTCTCAACTCTCCAGCTCCACCAAGTTAATCTTCTCTTTGGAGCAAAAAATTCACATTTTTCAGGGGCAAATTCTCCATCTATGCTACTGGACTCCATATCTGTGTCATTTGATGATTTAAGGAACTGGACACTGTTCAAATATTGGATATAGTTTGGACCCTATATAGATGTATCGAATTGACCAACAACAAATCCTTTGCTCTGACCAACTAAAACACAGAAAAAGCATCAGTGTTACTCAAGTAACACGATGATGCTAAAAGGAATAAAGAAAGAGAAAAAGATCTTCAGAACAAGCAAACTATGAACAGAAGTATAACCTGGATATAAGTGTTTGCTGAGTTTATAATTTCTATATTCTTGGCTCCTGTAAAAGCTGAAAGTCAGACAAATAAAACCATTAGTTGTTAAGTAAAATATGACACTATTGAGGGAAAAAAAGGAGACTAGAGATTTTCAATCTCCCACTTGATACATCCACCAGTAGAAAAAAGTATGAGAATTGCTTACAAGTTAGTGCACGAATACCAAATAATCTCGTACAGAAAAACATTAGAACACCAAAGACCAACCCTAGGAAAATCAAGATAGATATCTGATGCTGCACTTGATCTTTGTCCTGCGCCAGAACCAAGATTATGCTCATAATATGGTAAAGAAATCAGCCATTAAAAAGTAGTACAACAGCAATTCTCAAAAAAGTTACCTGCCTTGCAAGTGAAGTAGCAACTAAATTCGAAGTGGCTATTGAAAGGAACATAAAAATATAGCTTGTGTTATCACAAAAGACTGTTCCAGGACCTGCCAATGAAAAAGTTTAAGCTGAACCATTAGCAGAAATGAGTATAAAACAGCAACTTTGCTTATGTGAGCTTAAAGAAGAAATTAAAGAAATAGTCTCGAAATGGAAGAGGGGATTATAAATGGGGAATCGAACCCTAACCAACAAGGTAGGTGAAAGTTCATGTAGCCAACCAACTGAGCTACTAATTAGATCCCACAAGAAAGAAATAGTCCTAAAGTTAGCTTTATCACTTAAAATTACTTTTCATGCTTATCAGCTACTTTCAATTAGCTAAATTCGGGCTCTAATATGATGAATACTCTAAGCTAGCATTTGTCACAAATTTTAGGAGTAGTTTTGGAAAATTTGTCTGGCAATGAAATTTGATCAGCTTCAAATATTTTCAAGTTCCCTAAAACTAGCTAGCTCAAACCAGTATTTGGGACTTCCGCTCACAAAACTTCAATTATTTGCAATTAAAATACATTTCCAAATATGACTTCAAATTCCGAAAATCACAACTTCAATCAAAATTTTCAAGTTTCAGGTTCAATTCCAAAATCAATGACTAAACCAAACTTAATATTAGTTGGCCTGAATAAGCAGAACCCGAATTAGTTTGATTTAGTATAAAGGAGTACTATAAGCTTTTGATTTCTAAAGTACCTAGAGCAGCAAGTTCAATTGAACTTCCTTGACCAACAACAGCCGTATCAATAAGACTCATCAAAGGTCCGGATAACCAAAGCCCAACTGCTGGCCCTGAAAACTTGATAATCTCCACCGTTTGATTCCAAATGCTTTCATTCGCAGAAAATTCCACCACCACTTGTTGTTCATTTTCCACTGAATCTGAGTTTTCTGCATCACTACTACTATTCTCATCTTCATCAGGCAGTTTTTGCTGCAAAATTTCTTGGCTGGGAGCTGAGCAAGCAGTGATTATTCCCTTGCGAATATTCCAGATTGGTGAAATTCGTAAGTGAGAGTTGACATTGACGAGAGTTCGATTATGTACCGGGATTCGAGTTCGAGATTGATGAATGAAAGTGTTGAGATTGATTGCTTGTAAACACATTGACATTGATGAAAAAATTGTGAAGGAAGATGAGGAAAAAGGGGGGATTTGCAGATATAGGCAGTTGCTTGATGGAAGAGAAAAGCAGTAGCTTCAATATGCTTGCTTGCAACTGTATGGGGCAACTGATCTGACAATGGACCCAAAGAGTTCGACATCACTGTCACGACTTTAATTTACGTCGATCAAAATGAGTACAATAAGGGCCGTTTAGACATGTCATATGAAATGAGAGATTTGAAATACAAAAGCATAATACATAAATGTATGTGCCTTTCAACTTCAGTTCAATAGATAATTATGCCTTTCAACTTTGAGGGTATATAAATAGATATTTAGGTATGTATAAAATTAAATAAGTAGATATATTCATCTTATCAGACGTCCTATATAATAATTTTGTGTTCTACATGTATTATGTCATGTACGACGCGTGTCTACTTATTTAATTTTAGACAAGTTTAATTATCTCCTTGGACATCATAAATGTCAGCTAAAGCCAAATTAAATGACATATTTATGTATGTCAAAGGTAAAATCAAATTGATATTGAAGTTTTATTGGAATATGTCATTAGGATTTTTTAAAAAGTTATATTTGATTTTCATAATTACATAAAGACATAATACATAAATATGTCTATGCCCTCCAATTTTAAGTATGCACAAGTAGACACTTAAACTTGAATAAAATTGAACAAATAAACACATTTATCCTATGTGGCGTCCTACATGATAATTTTGTGTCATATGTGGTGTCCTACATGTATTATATCACATAGGACATGTGTGCCTACTTGTTCAATTTTATACAAATTTAAGTGTCAACTTGTATACACCAAAAATTGGAGGTATAAATGTCAGGTGAAACCAAGTTAAATAATTATTTATGTATTATGCCTTATATAAAAGCCCCACAATGTGTGAAACTAACAAAATTTCCTTAATACTTGTACAATCTTATCAGATGAGCAAACCACAATTCATAAATAAGATACTCCTTAGAAATTAGAATATACTAAAGGTTGATTTCCACATTTCTTTTATAAATAGATATTTGTGATTATAAGCTTTTAAATAATATATAATTTTATAAAAAATTACTAATCAATTCTACATAATTTCTTTAGTTATGAATTCGATCAAATCCAATAACTTTAATTCAAATTGTATATTTATCTTAATAAATGTATGAAAAAATATATAAAAGACTTTGAATAACAAATTATAAGCTTCAAATCCTATTTTTTATCAGGCCTCAACATAAGTAAGGAATAATATAACAATTTTATTATCTTACCCTTTCAATATAATAAATTCAATATTTTAAAAAATAACTATAACTAATAATAAGAATAAATTAAAAATTAAAAATTAAACTAAACAAATAAAAATGAACATTCATTTTAAACAAACAAAAATGGACGGAAAAAGAGTAAAACTATGACCTTTTGAAAATCGTAATCCAAAAATGTTACTTTCCCAAGTTGGACTACCCCAATAATGATACTCCCTCTGTCTCGTACTCTTTCTGTCCCTAATTATCATTATTTTTTTTTTAATTGTTTCTAATTATTTATTTATTTTGATAAATCAAGAAATGATACTTTTTTTTTACCTATTATCCACTCAATTAATTACTTTGAAAAAGATAGAATTTCTTGAAAATCTTAAGTTTTTAATTCATCCACTTCATAAATAATAAGGTAAAATAGTAAGCTCATTATGTCAAATATTATTTTCTTAATATGTGTGTCAATTCAAGAGTAAACAAGTAATTAAAGACAGAGAGTATTACATAAGTGTTTTCTATTTTATATGACGATTAAGAAACTATTAATTAAGTGATCAATTTACTATTTTGCCATTTGTTCATAATATTAGTCTTTTGAAAAAAAAGAAACTTTAGATCTTTAAAATTTGTTTAAACTTCCAAATTCATATTAATTATAGAAGTAAAATAAAAAAATAATTAATTCTATTCAAATTTAATAAGTATTCAAGTAATATCAAACAAATATTTTCAATTAAATTCACATTTAATATGAAACGGAGAGAGTATTGACACGTAAGGGGAATACTTGGAAAAGGAAATGTGAAAATAGGACAACAAAGGGGAGCATCCGAAAAAGATGGTCCAAAGCGTGAACGGCAAATCTTAGATCCACAAACCCAAATAGTGTGACCTTGTCGAATAATTGCATCAAATAATAACTTCCTCACGTGACCAACCATACATCAATAATTAAACAAGGAAAAAACCTCTAAGGAAAAAATAAATTAGAACATAAATTAAATATTTTTTTTTTGGTTTTTATCATTTTAGTTATTGTCAGTCTATTTTTGAAAATAGAAATAATTCAAAGTAAAATTATAAATTTGAATAATTAACTCTATTTAACTTATCACCTAAAAAATGTAAATAAAAGGCAAAACTAAAAGACATTTTCAACCACACTCTTGAACATTGAACAATTAGCTTATTTTGAACATTAAAAAAATGTTCGAAAATTCAATTATTATGGACTAGACGGAGTACCATTGGACTTTAAGAAAAGACTTATACTCCATCCATTAGCTTTTAATTGTCATGTTGCACTTTTCGAAAGTTAATTTGACTAATTTTCAATGTTAAATAGATTACATTTATTTAATATTTTAAACAATTTTTTTTTAGATATTCAAAAACTATACAAAAACTACCATAAATTGCAGTTTTTCTTGCATATTAATATGATGAAAGAATACATCGTAAATGTTAGTCAAAGTTTTTATCGTTTGACTCTAAAAAAGAAAACCATGACAATTAAAAATGTGTGGAGGGAGTACATATCATCCATTAATAGTTGGACTCAATCTTGTCACTACCGTTATAGAAAGGGCCTATTCGTGTCGTTATATTTTAACGATTCTATTTTGAGATTTTTGCAAAATCATTTTTTCCACGTGGTCTCGTATTAGAGGTCCATGTCATCAAAACTAATTTGGTAAAAAATAATACAAATATGCTATCGAACTTTGAGAAAATATTCATCAATATCATTCGTTAATAGTTGGGCTCAAGCATACCACTGTCATTACATTCAAATTTAAAATCCAACCCATTGACATCATACCCGACCCACCCTAACCCATTTCACTTTTATTTCTCCTCCAGTCCCTTACATTGAAATTTCTCCCATTTTAGTGTTTGATTTCCCTACGAAAGCTTCAAAAGTTCAATGCTTACAAGCCCTAATCTTTCAATTTCTTTGATATGAAGCTCCATCAGTTTTTTTTTTCTCTTATTTATTTTTTACTATTTAATATTTGAACCAACTCTTTTCTTTTATAATATATAATGATGAATTCATTTGTCAGTTTCTTGCCAATTGATCAATCTAAGAGTTTGGGGAAGAAATAATTGAAAATGGGTTAGGATAGTAATACACCCAAATTACACCTCTTTAAAGAAGTATAACGCGATCGTTGTCAAATATAGTACCCAACTAGATTGAGGTTGAATTTTAGAGAAAGCAAAGCGAAAACTAAGTGGTATGCGACTATTTATATCTATTAGCTACTTATTTCCAAAACAAATAGGAAATATGAGAGAGTTTGGGGTTTCACTATAAAAGCACTTTGAAACAAGTAACAATCAACAATATTCCCTAACTGAGAATTATAGAGAGTTTTAATCAGAATTGTGTTTACCAAGATTGTTTGATCATTTTTGAGTTAATACAAAATTTTATCTTGTGTGTTAGTATATTAGTCTATCAAGCTCATGCTACATTTAACTGTTTCTCAACCAAATTTAATGTCTATCGCTTTTATCCTTTCGAACTAAAAGTGTTTTACTCATTTCAAAAGATATTTACTCAAGGTTGATTAATTTTTCTACAATATTAACTATTAGACGAGTTCAAATTCTAGAATCCTTGTTATTAACTCTTTTCCCACATTTATGCTCTTTTACTCAAACAAGCTAAACTTAGGACACATTTTAATGTTTGCAACCATTAAAAGTCTATTAATATGAAAGAGATAATAAGATATATAATCACAACACCCGATTCATTTCATAAAGACCCTGTTTTTAGGTCAAATGATCATCATGAATTTCACAACTCTCGTTTGTAGGGTTTATCTACTCTTAATAATTGAAACAAAGAATATAATTGCGTTCATTCAATAAGAAATTACTTACAAAAGTAGAGACAATCACACACTTTGATTTCTTGATGATTAAATTTTCTAACTCTACTACAAATATATCCAAGCATAAGTGCCTTTAGTATGAAATGTGAAGATTTTTTCCAAACTCTTCTACTATTTGTTCTATCATGACCAATATTGAATTAGAACATCACAAAAGTTTTTCCTAAATCATGGAATTCCAGCGGGAGTGATAAGGATAGTCATTTGAATCAGAACAATTCTGTCTCTCAATAGTTGGTGTTATAATAAAATTTCAAATGACTACTTGCTTGCCCCACGTCCAGCCCACACTACTAGAAATTTGACCTAATGCAACGCTTATTCAACAATAATTTTACAACCGTGGCAATAGAGTATGTGTTGCAACAATTATGACCGTTGGGATATATGCTTAGATCTAATAGAACAATTCTTAATATAAACCGTGGCATCATCTATATAATCGTCGCTATAGATTATGTATGGCCACATACTTATTAACCGTGGCAAAAAACCCCTCTATGGCAACAGTTCGTTTAAGTGAAAATTAAATATTTTTTGCCAAATCCGCGAATTTTATGTGTAAAAAATTAATTTCCCTCCACAAATTTAGTTGACCCGCACTTTTCTTATTTCAGTGAAATAAGAGCTCAAAATACATTCCCAAATACCCATTTCATTTCTCTAATAATCAAAATCAAAGCATGAGTTAGCCCTAAAATTTCAGAGCTCCGTTGAGTCCTACAGTGGTCTTCTTCGACAGCAAAAGCACGAGTTTTCCCTAAAATTCCAGAACTTCGGTGACTCCAATAGTGGTCTTCTTTGACAGCAAAAGCACGAGTTTGCCCTAAAATTCCAGAACTTCAGTGACTCCTATAGTGGTCTTCTTCAACAGTAAACTTGGAGCTTCGGTGAAGAATTAGTTCCTTCTCCTACAGTTGTCTTCTTCTCCGGTGTGAAGTGTTCATCTTCAGTGGTCTTCTTCCCCAAAAATAGTCTTTTTCAACATTAAGCTTTTGCATATAAAGGTGTACTGTTCTTAAGGTGATTTCTAAGTCCTCATTGGCTCTATTTTGTTATACATGTACTATTTTCCAAAATCAGAAATTTCGTTGAAGGGCTTCTAAAAAAATCTTAAAGAATAACAAATGGGTTTGTTGAAATGTTTGTTATTTGTTCTGATTTAGGTATGTTTGATATACTCCATTTGTATTTTAGACTTTGTAACTCAAATTTTGTGAAGATTTGATAAATCTGTGAAAATCATTGAAAAGCTGGGTTTCGTTTGTATGAAATAACTGCTAATTTGTACTTGATTTTGTCCTAGGGCTTTGAGTATTATGATTTGCATTTTGAGTTTGATCTATCTATATGAACTAAAATTTCCCATTGATCGAAAGTTTGAAGTTATTATTGTGAACTTTAATTTTCATATCATTATGAATGTTTTCAAAGTTTACTGATATAGCTACTTTCATAGATGATAAGTTAAGTTGAACAAAACATTTTTTTCAACTGATGGGGAATATATATAAAACAGTTGGTGAAAACTCCATTTTATTGGATTTTGGATGTTGAAACCTGTTACTCATGTTATCTCTTTTACTTTTTTATAGTATCTACGTAATGACTGATCTAGTATGTTTGTTTATGTGTTGGAAAAATTTCATGTTCCTAAGCTTTCATGTTCTGGCAAACAACAGTGTGTGCATCTGTTTCATCACTTTATGACTCTAGTGATTTCTCTAGTTTTATGAGAAGTATGTTTTCGACATCTCTGTCCTCTAAGGGATAGAAACTTCACACCCCCTTTAAGTGGAACATTTTATTTTGTTGTGGAAACTTTGCTAGCTTGTTCTGAAAAGGCCAAGCATAATATAACTCTTTGTCTATGCTGCCTACTAGTGTTTCAGATCATTTCTCCTTATTTCAATCTAGTAAGTTCACCGAATATTATCGTAGTTGATGTGACTGAATATGTAGCAGATGCAGTCAAGATGTTGTGTCCCCTGTGATATCAATCTGCCATTTATAATTTGATGGCATTCAAAATTTTATTTCAGGAAAATAAGACACCTCATATTTCAAATAATATCTAGAATTGGGTGCTTATTTGAAATAATATATATGCTTTTGAAAAGGTAACATAACATCTAATAAATAAAATCTTTAAAAGATGATAAAAGATAAGATTCTAATTGTTAAAAACCACTCAATAGACAAGTCACTAGATTTATTCTACTGTTGTTCATTAGCTCTAGGATCAGTACTACCCTGAGATACTTTTATATGTATTGCTGTTTGTTTAATAGTTTAAAGTGATCTAAAATGATCTCATCAGGACATTTTCTACCATTTTTGTGAATGACTTTTACCTTATTATCTATAATAATTCGTCTTCTATGTAGTAAGGTAGTACCTGCGATGTACTATAGAATAAATTGAGGAATTAAACTATCAAGTAAAATATAGGTTATGTAACTAAATTTCAATTACCTAATGACCTAAATTAGATCATTTACAATCGTGATTTTGTTAGAAACAAAAAGGTAAAGAATATCTTGAAANTGATCTCATCAGGACATTTTCTACCATTTTTGTGAATGACTTTTACCTTATTATCTATAATAATTCTTCTTCTGTGTAGTAAAGCAGTACCTGCAAAGTACTATAGAATAAATTGAGGAATTATACTATCAAGTAAAATATAGGTTATGTAACTAAATTTCAATTACCTAATGACCTAAATTAGATCATTTACAATCGTGATTTTGTTAGAAACAAAAAGGTAAAGAATATCTTGAAACTTTGAAAGGTAAAGTTCTCTTGATACTGCTTGTACTAATGAATTGTTTTCTTTAATGTTTTACTCATGTAACATAGGATATTCAATGGATGTTGGAGATAAAAGTTGGATGGATCTTCGAAGATCCACCGATGAGTATATCCATGGAGTTAAATGATTTCCTAGATAAGGCATTTGAACGAGCTTCCCAAGGAGATGAAATATTATGTCCTTGTAAGAAGTGCTTTAATCGTTATTGGCATTGTCGAAATGTGGTGGAGGATCACTTGATTTGTCATGGATTTGTTCATGGATACACCAAATGGATTTTTCATGGAGAAGGGTTTTCCTCAAGAAATACGCCACATCCAACCAATGATGAAGAAAATTTCGACAGGCAAGACGGTATTGATAAACTACTTCAAGATACTTTTAGAAGTGTCGCAGATGACTTGAGGCATGAAGGAGTAAGAGAGGGACTATCTGAAGATGCAAAGAGATTCTTTAAGTTAGTGGAAGAAGGGAAACAAGAGTTGTATCCGGGGTGTAAGAACTTTTCTAAGTTGAATTTACCATTCGATTATACTTGTTTAAATGCATTCACAAGTTGAGTAATGTAGCCTCTTCAGATTTGTTAGACTTGATAAAAAAGGCATTTCCCTTTGCTCAGATACCTAGTCTTTCTACAAGGCAAAAAAGGTGATAAAAGATTTGGGTCTTCATTATGAAAAAAATCATGCATGTACTAACGATTGCATGTTATTCTGGAATGACACTGCTGTAATGACCCTCCAGGTCATTTCTGTGTCCTGCACTCTGTGTGTCGTTTAAAGCGTTCCTGTAGCGACCCCAAGTCATTTATGACTTGCTGGGACTGACAGTTCGGTCACCTGGTCGTTCGTTTGGTCTGGGTGTGAGTTTTTGTGTTTTGGAGTTTATGAACCTTGAATGATCATTTTCGATCAAAAGTTCAAGAAGATGACATCGGAATCCAATTCTGACGATTCCATCAGCTCCGGAAGGGTCATTTTAGGCTAGTAGCATGGTCGACTTGACTCCCGAGGTTTTCAGTGTGAGTCGGTGCGATTAAGTGTTTTAACTTTAAGTTTAAGCCTAAGTTTGACTTTGGTAAACATTCTGAGTAAACGCGCTCGGATGAGAATTTCGTCAGTGCGGTTAGCTCCGGAATGTCGAGTTTGGTCTAGATTGACCCTTCTTTTGTGTCCCGAGGTTTTTGATATCTTTCCGAGCCCTTTTGTGGGTTTTGACTTAAAATGACCTTTGGAAGTGGGACCCACTTTTTATCGAAATGACCTTTAATGGAAATTTCGACTGCGCCGTTGAGTCTGGAATATCGAATTTGGTATGTTTACATATCTCGTTTGCGTGCACGGGGTTCCGAACGAGATCGGAGCACCCCGTCGGAGTTTAAGTTTTGGAAATTATTGCAGATTTTCTGCAATAAATGCAGAAAACCAGCAACAATTTCCAAAACTTCAATCTCTCATAACTCTCTCATCTCTCATCCGATTTAGGTGATTCGAAGTGCGGGAGCTTCGTATTTTCGGTGGCTTCGCTGTAGGGTGTTCGAAAGTTGTTGGGTGCGCGTAGTTCGAGGTAATTCGCGATGAAACCTGACTGCTGTACCTTTTTCAAGTCTTTGTTTTTGGTATTTTTGTTTTGGCCATATCTCACTCATTTTAGCTCGGTTTTGGGTGATTCGAAGTCCCACGTGTTGAGAATTGTCGTGGCTTCATCGTAGAGTGTTCAAAGAGTGTTGGGCACCTTTTGATTTTCGTTTATTTTGAGTTTTGGACTGCTGCTGTAGGGTTTCTTTTAGTAGATTAAAGTGTGGTTTCTTGCCTGTTGGTTTTTGCTATGTTTTGAGCCTCAAATTGTGTTCTATTTTGGGACATAAGTTTGGGGTGCTGTTTAGGGTCTCTTGACGGAGTCAAATTCGGACAGTTCGGTGCGGGTCCCACGATTCCCGTTTTGACTCTAAAATTGACCCGTCTCCGTTTGTTGTGATTTTGGTGTTTAAATGACCGTAGTAACGTTGTGACTCTATTTTTGATAGCGGGGCAGCGTTTTGAGACTGTTCGGAAAGGGAAAGCTCCGGTAAAGTGATTTGGCGAGCGCGCGATTGGCCTTAAGGTAGGCTACGACTTTCCTTTATTTTAGATTGAGCTTAATTGTGTAAAAACATGTCGATTGGAGTGAATTGGGGGTGGGTACTAGTTTACTACCTTACTTTGATTAGATACCTTATGTTAGGATCGGTTGACCACATTTTGAGTATAGTATCATGTTAATCGGTTTAGTAGAGTTGCATGTCTATGTGCTAAATGCTATTATATGCTTGTATGCTTTGTATTGTATGCCTTGTTCATCCTTAACCGTAAGCATGATGTCCTTAGTCTAGGTTAGACTAACATTGCCTTAGACTTATGACCCGTGTGGGCTGGATAGCCTTGACTTTCTGCCGACGTCGTTCGGATGACTTAACTCCTTGTAGACTAGAATAGCAAACTTGATTCTGATAGTCTGAGCCTTAGATTAGGCGTTATCGCTACTTGCTGCACTTTTGTATCTTCTCCCTCTCATTATGCGGTTCTGACTCATTCTCGAAGGTTTGGTGCATCACTCGAGGCGTGGGATTGAGATAGTATAGGCTTGGAGCTTTTTCTGTGATCTCTTAGAGTGGACGGCGTTCCACGGTGGTTGTTGTGGGATTGGATCCTATTGGAGATACCATCACCCCCGGGGTCGTTCTTTCTAGCTGGGCTGGGAACGTATCGCTGGTTGGGTAGACTCGGTGATATCGGTGATCGCCCCCGGGCCTCTCTTTCTAGCTGGGCTGGGAGTGTGCTGCTGGCTGGGTGTCCCCGGGTCGCTCTTTCTAGCTGGGCTGGGAGCTGACTGCATGGTAGGACGACTCGCGATATCTACCTCACTCACGGGTCCCTCTTTCTAGCTGGGCTGGGAGTGGACTGTTTGGTTGGGTGCCCCCTAGGGTCACTCTTTCTAGCTGGGCTGGGAGTGCACTGCTGGCTGGGTGGAGTCTGATGGATTATCTTAGTTACTTTGGGCTGGGAGCCCGGTTTCCTTCTTTCTCAGTAGACTTAACTTTTCTGTGCACCTGTCGGGCTTATGGGGGTCCGTTCAGG
This sequence comes from Solanum stenotomum, assembly GCF_019186545.1. Classification (NCBI taxonomy): domain Eukaryota; kingdom Viridiplantae; phylum Streptophyta; class Magnoliopsida; order Solanales; family Solanaceae; genus Solanum; species Solanum stenotomum. Next base: position 423,989 of record NC_064284.1, on the reverse strand, counting down.
TTTTATTTGAGCTTGCGCACGAGTGTACCTTCTGGGCATATGGGGGTCCAGTTAGGTTTAGTTTAGTGTACTTAGTTTGTTTCTGGTATGCTCGTGTGCTTTCTTTTCATTTCCGTTTGACCTCTCTGTGTCTAGATTCTATCCTTTCCTATTGTTTTTACCCTTTTTGCTCAGTCGGCCTATGATGCCTACTGAGTACCTGTTGTGTTGGTACTCATGCTACGCTCTGCATCTATTTCGTGATGCAGGTCCCAGTACCAGTTACCAGCGGTGATTAGTTCCAGCCTTCTTTTGCAGTTGTGATTCGGAGACGAGGGCGAGCACTTGGCGTTTTGGGGTTTGTTCTGTCTCCTTCTTTTGTTTTAGCTAGTCTTGTTGCTTTTGAGACATGCTTTGTTGTGGTCCACTTTTGGGACTTGTACTCTTTATTAGATAGCTCTGTACTAGTGACTTCCAGGTTCTGGGAGGGATTTCTGTATATATTTATTTTGGGTTGCTTTCGCCTTGTTATTCTTGTTTAGATTATTGTTTTCGCTAGTTTCTTCCCTTTCGCTCATTGCTTGATGTTCTGGGTTACGGGTTGGCTTACCTATTGGTAGGGTATAGTAGGTGCCATCATGACTCGAGAATCGGGTCGTGACAACTGCAAAGTTAGTCAAGTGCTCAGTGTGTGGATCTTCTAGATGAAAGAATGTTCGTGATGACTTGACTAAGAAGGTCACTAAAATTCCAGCAAAGGTTTTAAGGTACTTTCCTTTGAAGCCTAGGCTTCAGAGGATATTCATGTGTTCTGAAATATCTGTAGCTATGAGATCGCATGATACTGAACGACCCAAAGATGGAAATTTAAGACATCATGCTGATGGAGAAGCTTGGAAGGATTTTGATTCCTTGCACCCTGACTTTGCTAGTGATGCTCGTAACGTTAGATTGGATCTTTCAAGTGATGGTTTTAATCCATTTCGAACTATGAGTATTTCCCATAGCACATGGCTGGTTATGTTGATGAATTATAACTTATCACCATGGATTTGCATGAAATCGGAGTATATAATGTTGTCAATGATTATTCCAGGTCCATCGTCTCCTGGAAATGATATTGATGTATACTTACAACCACGATTGCAGAGTTGAAGGAACTATGGGAAGTGGGAGTGGAAACATATGATATTGTAACTAATCAAACATTTATGATGCGTGCAGCTTTATTGTGGACAATTAGTGATTTTCCAGCATTGGCAATGCTTTCCGGATGGAGTACCAAAGGGAAATGGGCATGCCCCCACTTGTAATCATAACACTTATTCCCAATATCTCAAGCATAGTCATAAGATGTGTTATTTGGGTCATCGAGCATTTTTGCCTCATGATCATCCATATAGAAGAGATAAAAAATCCTTTAATGGTAAAGAGGAGCATAAAGTTGCACCTACTCCTTTATCAGGCGTACAAGTTCTTGAAGAACTTCGTAAATTCAATAATGTTTCTGGAAAGGGCCAAAAGAAAAGAAAACGAAAGAATGATGGTCCATGGAAAAAAAATCCATATTTTTTGAGTTTCCGTATTGGGCAACAAACAAATTGAGGCATAACCTTGATGTGATGCACATAGAGAAAAATATTTGTGACAGTTAGCTTGGGACTTTATTGGATATACTTGGAAAGTCCAAAGATCATATAAATTCTCGCTATGACTTGCATGAGATGGGGATACGCAAAGAGCTTCAACCAGTAAAAGATTGTGATACTGGAAATATTCATTTGGCTAAAGCTTGTTTCTCTATGAAACCCGAGGAGAAAAGGTTATTTTGCACTGTTTTAAAAGATGCCAAATTACCAAAAGGCTTTGCCTCTAATATATCAAGTCGTGTGCAAATTGAAGCTATGAAAGTATTAGGATACAAAAGCCATGATGCTCATTTCATATTACATTACTTGATCCAGGTTGCTGTCAGAAAAGTGTTGCCCAAGAATGTGTCTTTGATAAGGTTGGGGAATTATTTTAGAGCCATATGTAGTAAGGTTATAAGAAGAAGCGATCTTGATAAGCTGAAAGCTGAAATCATAGATATAGAATGTGAGCTTGAAAAGGTTTTTCCTCCATCCTTTTTTGATATAATGACACATTTGCCTATCCATTTAGTGGATGAAATTAAGCTTGGAGGCCCGACTTATTTGCGTTGGATGTATTCTATTGAAAGAACTATGTGTGACTTCAAGGGGCTTGTTCGTAATCGAAAAAATCCTGCAGGGGCAATAATAGAGGGTTTTTCAGCTATAGAGTGTTTGACCTTTATTTCGAGATACCTATCTGATATGGTGAAGACAACATTTAGTAGGTATCAAACCGAGGATGATGAGGACAATCAAACAGGGGAAGGTGATGCTTCACCTTTATTTCCTAAGACAGGTCATCCAATCGAAAATATGAATAAAAGGAAAGGCAAGACTTTTAACATGTAGCATAATGAGTGGTTTGAAGCTCATCGATATGCTTTGTTCAATACTGGAGATGAAAAAGTAGAGACATTCATCAAGTAAGATAAAATAGTCATTTGCTTTTAAATTTAAATTCCATTAATAAGGTTGCATTGATTAAATTGCATATCATTCTTGCAGGGCCAGTTACATCCTGTTTTTGGTATAGTAATAAACCTATGTACTTGCAAGTTGTATATTAAAAATTGTCTTGACATTTCCTAAATATATTAGACTTTTGACATTAACCTAATAATAATGGTACACCCTATGTTTTATTTCTTAGTATTATTATATAATTTTGGAGATATATCACCGTATATCTATTATTAACAACCCCCATTCTTTGATTAAGAGTGACTCAATAAAATTAATAGTCTAAAACAAAATTTTAATAATAGGTTTATTTATTTCCTACTTTTTATTTATAGTGTAGTTTCCTTAACCTACGTTTCATATTAAATGGTACCCACCGCCTTGTGATTGGTGGAAATGCAACACAGATGGAGCATCTAGAGGTAATCCAGGTCCGAGTGTTGCAGTCTTTTGTGTCAAAAACCATGAAGGAGATTTAATTGGTGCTAAAGGAGTGAAAATTCCTAATACAACTAATCTTGTAGCTGAGGTTGTTGCTATGAGAGAAGGTTTACAATACTATTTTGAGAATAACCTTACAAATATTATTCTGGAAACTGATTCTCTAGCTATAGTTCATATACTTAACGGAGATTGGAAACTCCATGGAATGTGACAATGGAGGCCAATTTCATAAATAGATAGAGAGAAATTATGTCAGTAAGAGTACAACACTTCTTAAGGGAGGGAAATGCTCTTTGCTGATTTTTTTGCTAATCTAATTTTTCATTTTGCAGGTACATATGAATTTAATCCGTATCAAGAAGTTCCAAGTGCAGGCAGAAGAATCATCAATTTAGATAAACACAGCAGTCCACAATTGAGAATAAGGCAAACAAGTTTGACAACATAAAGTATTCTGTAATGTATCAAGTTCAGTCTCCTATGAATGTCAACATATATTTTAGATTAAGTAATCTACTAATATACTTCATGATGTCTGAATTAGTTTCTGTTGGTTAATATATCATGCACCTGGTGAGAGCTTTGAGGTGTTACATATGGTATAAAACCAGGACTCATGGAGTTAATAGTAGCATATTTAATTTATAGTTGTGTTAAATTCATATATAGTAGGATTACATAGAAAGGTAATGTTGATGAATATGAATGTCCATAAGAGGAGAATGTTAAGAAGGGTCCTGAACTGGTCGATGAACTTAAGTGTCGTTTGTTCAAACACACGGTGTGGAGCCTCAAAATAATTGAAATCAGTAAGCCTTTTGTGGATTTGGGTTTTGGTGGTGGTACCCACCGAATTCAGATTTATAAAAGGAAAATTGATGCTACCTGAGGTTTCCGTGTATCATCCAAACAATAAGATTTATGCACTGGATCTTGAGATCAGGAGGTGAAATACTTGTTCCAGCACTATTGTAACAAAATCAATTAGGAATCCCCAGAAGATATACGCTGATCATTCCTCTCTCAAATAGCACCTATGTCAAGAAGATATCATTAAATATACCTCATGAAACTTAACGACTATCTCGAGGTGATATTCTTTACTTTTGCAAGATAGTAGAGCTTTGCGGAGAAGACGGTTAAGCTGAAAATGCCGACGCCACCGCCGGTGCCGACATCTCTTCATCTTCTTCCTCCATTGACTGGATTAGGAAAGTGTTCTTGTTCACACTTCCTTTCTTATTTTTAGCTTTTTTTTATATTTCTGTTTTGTTTTATGTTGGTTAATGGGTTGGGGCCGTTTTGGCTCAGCCTATGTACAAATTTGTTTTGATTTCATTTGGAAATAAATGAGGCTTTAAAGCCTACACTTTGTTTTAAGAAAAAAGAAAAGTAGTTTCCTTAAAAAGCATAAATTTTTTAACTTTACATAGTACTATTATTACTAATATTTATAATGATTAATGTTAATAATATGTAAGCATTCATTTGCAATACAATCTGTTGTATAAATATTTATTTATTAATATGAAGATATGAGTAATTTAATTTAAAATTCTAAAATATTATCTAAATATATTTTCTTGAATCTTTCTTGAAATACTACTTTTGGAACTTGAAACTTACTTTACTCATGAAAACAATGCATATAAATGTTATGACAAGGTTTCAAAAAAATAACTTTAGCTAAAAAGGATGTATGTGGTAGAATAAACATGAACCATCAATCAAGAATCATAAATGACTATAAAATACAATAGTAGACTTCGGGGGTAAAAACCTAGTTTTGATATTACTAACTTAAACTGTAGATGTAGGATGTGAGGAAGAACTGAATTCCTCACTATGAAACTCTTACATACCTTGAATCACTCTAATAGAAACTTTAACATTGAAGAGGAGTTTCAAATGTGTCTTCTTGAACCTTGAGTTGAGTTCTTGTTCCACTAGCTATGTGAGGAGGATTTGTCATGACCAAGGCCTACATCCTGGACGTGGCCGGTACTCGAGAATCATTTCTGGTCTCGAAGTGAACCCTCATCCTAGCTGACTACAAGCGGAAAACCATCTCAAGCAATAATAGACTTAAAGCAGAATGAAATTCATTAAACTCAAATACTCAACTCATAAAGTCTGAAAATAATCAATAACAATACTTATAGTTTGTAAAACAACTCAAAATAAAGTAAATGCTGAAAGACACCTCGACTCTATCTATCTATGAAGCTCTAGTATAAAAATATGAGTGTCGGGACAAGACCCACGACACCTCAAAACTACTAATTAGAAAGTAAATGGGAAGTCCTCCGAAATACATGGAGACTCACCAAATCTAACTGGAATGTCAAACGATCTCAACGAAGCGCCTATTGATGATCCTGAACACCTGTATCTGTATCATTATAAGATGCATGTCGAATGACATCAAAACAATGAATGTACGAGCATGCAAGGAGAACTAAAAGCATAGATAACTGAACTGACAAGACTAATAGAAATACTCAGCTCAACTCAACTTCAATACAAAAGCAATAACAAGAGATACAATATTTAAAGCGTTATAAAATAAAAGATATAAACTCAATGATGTATAAAAATACAATAAAATACTCTTTACTCTTATTTGAGAGATTCTCTAATAGACAACCATCACTATGAGCTATGCGATGATACAACGTCTCGCTCACGCTGCCATAACTGTCCAATACCTTGCCGAGGTTTATAACACCTCAACTAAGTGGATCCACTAAGCTCTGTCTGAAGGCACTAAGGATTCATCAAAGAAGTATGATCCTTTACCCATGTTGGATACATGGTTTATGAGGAATGTGAGTTGTCTGAACTCATTCTCATATCGGCGCTCAATACTACTCCCAATAAATATATACTCATGCTTAAATGTATAAAACATACTCTTTCTCTGGTTTGGGATAATTGCTCAAACTATCCTCTTAAGAGGTAATTGCTCTGAAGTATCTTTGAACTCATAAACTATTTTTAGAAATCAAAGTTTCTCTTTTCTCAATGTAAAAATGATACATTTGGGAATACTTAGTTCCCTTAAACTTTACTCAAAATGTCTCTTTAACTTTCCTCAAAAACTCAGTTTAAAACACAAGTATTGACTTTAAAAGACTCTCAAGATTTGTAACTCAAAATATGTCTCATTGCTGAACTATCTCAATAACTATATAGAAAACTCAATACTCAGAACTCAAGGACTTAACGATACTACTCATCTCAAGGACACTCAATTCATAGGGTGTATACTGAAATATAGACATGAAGGAATCAACTCAATAAAAGCTCTTGAACTTTTCTCTTAAACTCACTTTAGTTTTGAATGTAAATTAAGACATGTTATTAGGACATGTAGGAACTCTAAAGGGTGAATGGAGCCTTTAAGAGCTAATACAAAGAAGGGGAACATAGCCACAACTTAATGGAACATACGCCAGATGAAACAAGGAAAAATTAGCCCAGCGACTTCTAACGTAGTGCTGGTGCATCGCCCTAGCACTCCTGGCATACTGCTGGCGCGCCGCGCCATGCCCTAAAGTACTGGGGCTGGATTTGAGCGTACTGCTGGCGTGTCACCCCAGCACTCCTGGCGTACTGCTGACATGCAACCTCTGCCCTTCCCCAACGACTTCGATGAATTTTTTTTGGTAAAATTCAAGCTTCAAACTAGTCTAGAATTGAGAAATTTCTCCTAAACCCTTCTTGTTTCTCAAACCCAACACAATTACATGAGAATTTCATACAATCATTTTAAGAAACACAACTCATACTAAAGATTCTCAACCCAAGAAACTCAATACCTCCATTGTTAAAGAATGAAACTAAAACCAAGAATATTGAAAAATCTTTTAGATACAACAATTACATGGATGAATTAGATGTATGGCATGAGGATGAACAAGTCCAACACTGTGAGAAGCCTTACATACCTAGAAAGAACAATGTTCTTTGCAAAGATTGACAGGATCTTGATAAACTCTCAAAACCTAGCTCTTTCTCCTCTTGAACTCTTCTCTTATTTTTCTAAGTATTTAGGAATGAAAAAAGTGGTTTAGCTTCTTATTAAACCCTTAATTGGGTGAGGAAAAACGTGCTAGGCCTAGTGGAAAAAGAAAAAGACCAAAATACCCTTTTCTAAAATGAATGAGATGCCTTAACTAGAGAGACTTCAATCAAACAAGCATAAATTCTTACTCCAAGGTCGAAATTAAGCTAACTTGGCGGCGTTGGAAAGAGGACTCAAATACCTTCAATTTGGTAGGTCATGGGCCACCTAACTCTTTATGCGCTAAAATATATGGTCATTTGATGTTAATTCAAGTAAATATCATAGTGAAACTCAATCGGTAAGAAAGCTTTCAACTCAACTTTATGCTAGGGGATTCTAGTGACCTTAACACATAAGAAATTTAGAATCACTCGGTACAATCTTATTCACAATAAATAATGATTCGAGTTTTAACTTAATTTTTTTTGGGATGTTACAATAGCACCCCCTTGGGATCATTCGTCCTCGAATGACGGTTGCACTGAGAATGGAATGGGTTCCTCTTACTGTCTTTCTGACTTCTGAACTTTCCTACTAACATAGGCGAAACTGATTTCTCTTTAGAGTTTGGAACTCTCTTTGGCATATCAGTCAAGAACGATATGAGTTTGAACATAGCCAAGCTCTATCTGAAGTTATTTACATGTAAGAAAGGATATTGGGGCATGAAGTAAGAATAAGACTATTACGTCTTAAGCAATACAACAGCTAGATTTGAAGCCTAACAACACCTCTAAACCATGCCCTCCTTTAGGAATACCACACCTCATAAGCTGCAACTCATAACTCTTACAAGGGTTTATGACTACTCTTACCAAGGTCTAAGTTAAATTTTTTGCTCTTAATATGTTCAAGCCTGATCTCTATATCACAAGATGCTCAACATGAGATTCTAGTTCTATACTTCTATAGGAAATCTCATCCCAATAATACTACTACCTACCACTACATTCAGCTAACCTTGAGCTCATATCAAGAAACACCTAATTTATCACACATTTGTCCATATGTTAACACTTGACTTGGTTTCTCATCTTATCATCTCCCCCTTAGGTCTAAAGCTGACACTTGAAAACTATGGATCTATTTCATCATCTCTAAACTGGTCTACATTCCCTTTACTCTAATACTCTAGAAAGACTTATCTCATGGCAACTGGACTCTCCATAAGCAAGTACAAAGACTCCTTCTAAGACCTCTTTCTACGGTGCTTCTCATAACTTCTTTCGGCTTCTATAAAAGACTTTTTATAACTATTACCCGCATTGACTTATAAAGCCGCTTAATCTAACTCTTAAGGGAAAAATAATGCTTACATCACCCTATGCCATATTGACAGCTCAAATATATATTATCTAGGCACACATGAAAAATCATAAACTTAATTGGAACCTCATCTGATTACATACGATCTCAGGTACACCACTTAATGCTCTTGGTAATCTAGTGACTTAGCCACACTCCCTTGCTCTCATCTAAGAGTCATAATACCACACTTGTACCACTCACACTTATAAAAAATTAACACCTTAATTTCTCACCTATTTTATGTCAACCTACTAGATCAAATCTCGAAATAACATCATCACCCTCATGTTGCCATCCTTTTTGATGGTGACACTCACCTTAAATTCAAGCTTTGTGTCTATTACTAAACACATATATAAATATAATATCTCGCTTACTACACTAATTTACAACTACTAGATAAGATTAAGAAACACTCATCCACTAAGATCTCATGATAAATAATCAATCTTTTATCTCTCAGTCTACATACTTACATATTACCGTCACAGTTCCTTTCACAACTTAAGTACTATTTACCCATTCACTATACATCATTGCCTAATTAGTTCTATAACCCTTTGAATATCATGGGCTCTCTTTAAAAATCATAAACCTAGCTTAGGTCTATCACCTCATGCATACTCTACTCTTCTATTTAACACATATACATGGTCTTTACTAACACAATGGCATATCAACATAAACTCCCTTATGGTTAAAGTATACTCTAACTCATTCATACTAGTAAATCCTACTCTACCTTCTATCATGAAATCTACACAAACTCATCACTTCTTAGTCTACCCGTAAAGGAAAACTCCTGATTAATAACTTATTGAGTGCATAACTATAACAACATAATTTTCCTCATCACTATCTCCCTTCCTTAGATTACTATACCTCTGCAGACATTCTTTTAACTTTGGGCACTTTTACTACTACTGCTTATAACACGTAACTCATACTATCTTTTCAGGTGAAAATACTACCCAAGCTCTAAAACATACTCCCCTCTTAAAGGGTATCAACTGAAACAAGACTTAGTGAAGAGAGTCTAGAGTGCATCCCGCTTTTAGCTCAAACGCACGATTCATATGAATAGGAGTGAATTCCTTTGAATCTTAACACTTAAGCTCACTCACGGGATTCTCTCAAGCCCCTCTATAGTCTCATGACTTTCTCAAGATTTTTTCCTGGGAGGAACTTATCGATAAGGATTTGGGCTTTTCTTTTCAACTACATTGAGTATGAGGGGTAGTTGAATGGATTTGAGAAACACACGAGTTTGGATAAGTTCCTTATGATATAGTTCTATTGCATGATTTAGAGTATGAAAGAATGGAGAATTTTCTTAAATGTCATAGTCCCTCATTTATATGAGTGGGCCCCTCACAACCATAAATAATATCCTACCGAAATGACTTTATAGACACCCTAGGACACTTGAACTCTATGCTCTGATACCAAGTTTGTCACGATCCGAGCCTACACCGTGGACGTGGCCGATACTCGAGAACCATTTATGGTCCCCAAGCGAACCCTCATCATGGCTGACTACAAGCGGAAACCAATCTCCAGCAATAATAGACCTAAAGTAGAATGAAATCTATTAAACTCACATACTCAACTCATAAAGTCTGAAAAATAATCAATATCAATGCTTATAGTTTATAAAACAACTCAAATGAAAGTAAATGCTGCAAGACACATCGACTTTGTCTATCTATGAAGCCTTTACTATAAAAAATGAGTATTGCTGATTGGAAAGTAAATGGGAAGTCCTCCGGAATAGAACGAGGCTCACCAAAGCTAACTGAAGTGTCAAACGATCTCAACGAAGGGTCTGTTGATGATCTTGAACACCTGTATCAACATCATTATAAGATGCAGGTCGAATGACATCAGTACATTGAATGTACGAGCATGCAAGGAGAACTGAAAATATAGATAACTGAACTGACAAGACTAAGAGAAATACTCACCTTAACTTAACTCCAATACAAAAGCAATAACAAGAGATGCAATGCTTAAAGCATTATAAAACAGAACATATAAACTCAATGATGTATAAAAATACAATAAAATACTCTTTACTCTTATTTTTTGAGATTTTCTAATCGACAACCATCACTAGGAGCTATGTGATGATACAACGTCTCGCCCACGTTGTCCTAATGTACTATACCTTTCTGTGGTATAGAACACCTCAACTAAGTGGATCCACTAAGCTCTGCCCAAAGACACTAATGATTCATCTAAAAAGTATGATCATTTACCCATGTTGGCTAAATGGTTTATGAGGAATATGAGTTGTCTGAACTCATCCTCATATCGGTTCTCAATACTACTCCCAATAAACATATACTCATGCTCAAATGTATAAAACATACTCTTTCTCTGATTTGAGATAATTGCTCAAACTATCCTCTTAAGCAAGGTAACTACTCTAAAGTATCTTTGAGCTCATATACTCTTTTTGGAGATCAAAATTTCTCTTTTATCAATGTAAAAATGATACATTTGGGAATACTTAGTTCCCTTAAACTTTACTCAAAATGTCTCTTTAACTTTCCTCATAAACCCAGCTTAAAACATAAGTATTGACTTTAAAAGACTCTCGAGATTTGTAACTCAAAATAGGGTTCATGCTGAAATATAAACATGAACCAAGCAACTCAAGGGTCTCAATAACAATATAGAAAACTCAATACTAAGAACTCAAGGACTTAACGATACTACTCATCTCAAGGATACTCAATTCATAGGGTTCATGCTGAAATATAGACATGAAGGAATCAACTCAATAAAAGCTTTTGAACTTTTCTCTTAAACTCACTTTAGTTTTGAATGTAAATTAAGACATGTATGAACTTTCAAGGGTGAATGGAGACTTTAGGAGCTTATACAAAGAAGGGAAACATAGACACAACTTAAAGAAACATGCGTCAGATGAAACAAGGAAAAAATGGGCCAACGACTCTTGGCGTACTGTTGGCGCTCCGCCGCAGCCCTTCCCCAACCCTTCCCTAGCGACTTCGACGAATTTTCTTGGTAAAATTCAAGCTTCAAACTAGTTTAGAATTGAAAGTTTTCTCCTAAACTCTTCTTGTATCTCAAACCCAACACGGTTACATGAGAATTTCATACAATACTTTTAATAAACACGACTCATATTAAAGGTCCTTAACCCAAGAAACTCAAAACCTCCATTGTTAAAGTATGAAACTAAAATCAAGAACTACTGAAGAATATTTTAGATACAACGATTTCATGGATGAATTAGATGTATGGTGTAAGAAGAACAAGTCCAACACTGTTAGAAACCTTACATACCTGGAAAGAACAATGTTCTTGGCAAAAATTGACAAGATCTTGACGAACGCTCAAAACTTAGCTCTTTCTTCTCTCGAACTCTTCTCTTATTTTTCTAAGTGTTTAGGAATGACAAAGAGTGATTTAGCATCTGATTAGACCCTTAATTGGGTGAGGTAAAATGTTCTAGGCCTAGTGGAAAAGAAAAAGACTAAAATACCCTTTTCTAAAATGAATGAGATGCCTTAACTAGAGAGGTTTCACTCAAACGGGCATAACTTTTTACTCTGAATTAAGCAAAATTGGTGGCGTTGGAAAGAGGACTCAAGTACCTTAAATTTGGTAGGTCATGGGCCACTTAACTCTTTATGTGCTTAAAGATATGGTCGTTTAAAGTTGACTGATGTGAGGCCAAAAATATATATTTTAATTATTATTTGCCTCACATCTATTATTTATATTTGTCCTTTTTGAGCATGAATTTTATGAATTGTGCTAAATAGTGTATTTTATTTGTAGGATTAAATTGATGTAAAGTTAAAGAAGTTTGAAGCTAAAACAAATTAATTATGGAAGATTGAAGAAGGAAATCAAGCAGGCAGCTTAATGAATTAAATTGAATATTATAATATATAAATGTATGAGTTACAAAAGGAAGAATTAGAGTTGCTATAGGAAACTTACCTGTTGGGCACGTGTCAGGCAGCAACAACAATTGAAGGCCAGCATAAATTTGGACGAGCACTGTTCACACGGAAATCAAATTCCGTTTGGTTTTGGTTTTCCAATTTATTTTGGACTCAATTATTTTATTTTAGAGTTTCTTATCTCTATAAATAGTCCATAAAAATAATTATAGAGGGGGATGAACGATATAGGGAGATCAAGGAGGAGGCACTTTTGAAGAGAAAGTCGTCAATACTTTTTAGGGTTCTTTTCTTCTACTTGTTTTCTTAGACATTAGTAGCTAAAACTCTTGTTCTGGGGCTGTAGCTACGAATTAAATGTTGAATATTTAAGGTTTTTGAATTAATTCTTGGTTGTCATTATAAGTTACTTTTATATTCTTGTTTTAGTATTTTATGCTTGCACACCATAAGATAAATTTATTGTCTAATCTTAAAATCGAGAGAGGAGAGATTAGATAGACCAGAGAATATAGAGAGCTCGATCGACCCATTAGATTGAGGTGATTTGTGTTTAGGAGTGACGCCCGGACGAACAACTTGCTTGGTTACGAAATAGGATGAAATATAAATGCTCGCCAGTTAGTCTATTTATCCCCGCTCAACGATGTAGTTAGATAGCTAACTGGAGTAGGCGACTAGAGGTGTGTAGCCCGACTCATACAATTAACCCTATAAACCAGTAACTTGACAACTAAAATTAGTTCTAAGCCTATAATATGATACATGAGATTCAATACATGCTGCAGCCCTGGGATTTTCCAACTGTTGTAAGTAATTTTATTATTTTTTCTTGCATTCTTCTTTTTTGGCTCTCTTGAATAAATAATTAGACTAGTATAATTTAGTAAATAGTTAATTGACAAGTCCCTTGGGAACGATAACTCGTTTCTTAAAGAATCTATATTACTTGCGCGATCACGTACACTTGCGTGTGCAATTGGAAGCAACATTGACCCAAGTAAAATTTCATATAGAAACTCAATCGGTAAGGGAGCTTTCAACTCAACTTTAGGCTAGGGAATTCTAGTGACCTTAACACCTAAAAAAATGTAGAATCACTCGGTACAATCTTATTCACACTGAAGAATGGTTCGAGTCTTACATTAAATTTTTTTGGGATGTTACAGATTTGATGTTAGAATATTATTAAGAATTCACGATTAGAGTTCGAGATTTTTTAGAAACACTTGAGTTACATCGGAGGAAAAAACCTTGGTGTTAAAGATGGAGGAGATAAGAGAATATGAGTTAAAATAAGCCTTAAGTTGTCTAAGATGAGTTCCCTAGTGAACCTCCGACTTGAATGAATAAATATTGTAACTTAGACACTGGAAAAATATCCAGGCACGACACGCTCATGCTACAAGGCACGCGTCGCGCAAGTCCAATCTGGTTGGCCTTAGTAAAATACTAAAATATGTATAACACTTTACTCAAAAGTCAGATTGACAAACAAGTTATTGGGTTGGAAATTACACTCAACTATCTTTAATTTGATAGGTTACGAGACACATAATTATTCATATTCTAGTAGATATTCTTATTTGAAGTTGGCTCATAAATGAACTTGCACGAAAACTTAATCATTAGGAAAGCTCTCAACTAAACTTTATTCTAGAGCTTCCTAATTATGATTTTAATTCATATCCAATACACTTATCACACTTAGAAATTGACTTTTACACCTAATAAATATAAAATCACCCATGCATTCTCTCAAGATACATGGGAGATAATAAATATATAGGATGTGTTTGGTGTGGAGGAAAAAGCTTTTCATGAAAATATTTTCGTGGAAAACAAGTGGATTTCTGACTTATTTTCTCATGTTTGGTTAGTGAGTAATAAATATTTTTCGAATAATATTTTTTAGTGTTTGGTTTATGATTGAAAAACATTTTTCAGAAAATAATTTTTATTTTTTACTAGAGAGTAGAAAATAATTTTTGATCGGAAACCAATCTCGATAATCAATTTAGGACATGACCCCAACACACGAACAAGAACACAACCCCAACGATAGATCTGAAATCCGACCAGGACTTGACCCCAACTTTTGATTCGAGACCCGACATTTGAATTGGGACCGAATATCCAACCTAGGACCTGACCCTGACACCCAAACTTGAACACGATCCATCAATCCAGATTTTGACTTCGATATTCGAATCAAGACACTACTCCCAAATCTGGATTTGACCCCGAAAACCAACAATCAATGCGAGACCTAAGATTCGACTTTCAATCGAAATGTCGACCCCAACTTTCGAATCAGTATCCAATCACACCCAACTCGGGACCTAACTTTCAAACTGAGATTTAAACTTTCTTTAAGAAAACAAAATTTTAAATTTCTTTTGTGTGGTGTGTCGGGGGGGGGGGGGGGGGGGGGGGGGGGGGGGTAAAAAATTAAAAATTTTTAAAATTTGAAAATATTTTCAAAAAACAAACTTTTAATTATTTTTTTTGGGGGAGGGGGGCAGGTAGGGGATCGGGGTAGGATGGGGTAATTTTTTTTAAAAAAAAATTGAAAATATTTTTTAAAAACAAACTTAAATTTTTTTTTTGTGGGGGGGTGAGGCTGGGGCTGGGGTAGAGTAAAATAATAAAATTTTAAATTGAAAATATTTTTATAAAACAAACTTTAAACTTTTGTTTTGGGGTGGGGGGCTGGGAGGGGGTGGTAGAGGGTTGAGATAGGTGTGAGTTAAAGAAAGTAAAAATTGGAAATTCTTAAAATTTTAATTTTTTTTTTCAAAAATAAACTTTTAATTTTTTTTGTGTTGAGTGGGGTAGGAGTAGTCAGGAGTTGGGTGGGGTAAAAAATAATCAAAAAATTTAAAATTTGAACTATTTTTCAAAAACAAAATTTTAAGATGTTATTTTTTTTTTGGTTGGGGGTGAGGGTGGGGGCTGATTGGGGGTAGCAGCCAGGGTAGAGACAAAATAGATTGATTTTTTTTTAAAAAAGATAATTTTAATATTTTAACTTTTTTTGAATGAGGAGGGTCGGGGGTAAGAAAAAAAAAATTATAATTTGAGGTTGGGGGAGAGTTTGGGAAAATGGTTTCCTTAATTTTTGAAGGGAAGTCATTTTCTATTAAATTTGAGGAAAATAAGTTGATTTGGAAATATTTTCCAATATATTTAAGCCAACCAAACATGAGAAACTTGAAAAACTTTTTTCAGAAAATGTTTTCCTTCATACCATCACACACCTTTTCCCTGGAAAATGTTTTCTTAAAAATACAAGTGGATTTCTAACTTATTTTCTCACTAGGGAATTTGGCTGCGCTTTGCGCAGTTATGTAAAATACCAGTAAATTTATTTTAAAAATTCGTAAAGATATATAGAAGAAATAAAAAAAATCAACTATAGAAATAAGAAAATGATAAAATCACAAAAAAAATATTTTTGAAAAATTAGAACTTAAGAAAATTACATTTTTATTATTAAATATTTTTTAAATAAAAGGTTTATTTACTAAGAAAAAAATGCTTATACTATGATGTTAATACATGATTATTTAATATAATTGGAATAAATATATTTAAGGATTTGATTTTTTCCTGCTTTTATTAAATAATAAATTTATTGTTTGATGAATCTTCTTCTATTTGACTAAAAGAATAAAAAAGAAACAAACAATGATGAAACTAAAAATAGGAGGAAAAGGAGAGATGTATTTCTACTCTATTTTTTTTTTAAATATTTAATCCTTTCATTGTCCTTTTTCCCCCTCTTATATTTCATCATCGTCTAAATAAATCTCTATTGCTAGTTTTGGCTTTATCTTCTAATATTTTTTTTGGTAATTCTTTAAAAGTAAAAGAAACGAACAAATTTAAAGAAAATGTAAATGGTTCTTCACCATAAGAAACACCTAAAAAGGTGCGCATTTCAATATTTTGATATGCATTTTTTTCAAGCCATCGATAGTAAACTTTGAACATCGATTAGCGTAGCTAGCATATTTCTGACAAAGCTAAAAGCAACTAATTTGAGCCTAAATGAAAATACAGACGTAATACAATTAAATCATAAAATTCTAAACTAAAGAGGTTTCATTGAAAGAACTCGAGAGAAGGAAGCAAAAATGAAAACAATAACATATTTTTCTTAAGACCTTAATCATAAAAAGATAGATGAAAAAGGAAATACATAATCAATACACATTTTTTTGAGCTAGCTTTTGTCGGATTCCCCCTTTATCAAACATTCCATAGCCTTCTTCATGAAGTCAAACTAAAGAATAAATTTGATACTATAACAATAATATAAGAACATTACTAATTTGAATATGAAATAAATATCATAATCTTGAGTATGAGTGTTATGAAACAAAAAGTGTGAATTTATATAGATAAATCTGAAGAAATATCATAAGATATCTTAAATTTTAAAATTAAATAGTTTGGGGGTTATGGATATGAAAACTTAAAGAAGATGAGTTAATGATATCATTAAAAATAGAAGTTCAAAGGTATAAGCTATGAAGGAGAAAAAATTAAAATAATTAAAAGAATAAAAATAAAACATATAAAATAATGAAGACAAAAAAATAAATAAAAAATCAACCTCTTCTTTTTTGTATTACTCTATTGTTCTTAATAAATTGAAGGAGGAAAAAATGCAAATAAAGAGACAAATATCATAAAAGATTGGAGTAGTAGATATTGAGACTTTTATTTACTTTTGTTATGTAATAAAGAATAATTATGAGTGCAAGTAAATTTGAAACGTTTAAGTATAACAATGAATAGAAGAATAGTAATTGATATATTAATTTTTGTACAATAATCTATTTATATATCTATTTATATAAGAAGTAAAAAGTGACACAGGTTAGCACCACAAAAAAACGAATTTTTTAAATACTTAAAATTAATTACATGTAACAGGATTAAATAATACATTATTAATTAATTTTTAAAGTGACTTTAAATTAGTGTCACATGTCAGCACCACAAAAAACAAATTTTTAATATTTAAATAACAAAATTTTAGAAAAATAATAAATATAATAAAATAAAATAAAATAAATAACGTTGTGAATCAACCATTTTCAAAAAATGAAAATGAATTTTTTTAACTCTTATTAATAATAGATAAAAAGCAAAAATGGCCACTAATTAATATGGAAAAATCATTTAAATAATAAATTTATAAATTGAAAAAGTATAAATGAAAAAGAAAATCAAAAGGGTTGTGAATCAACCATTTTCAATAAATAAAAATTAAATAACTTAACTTTTAATTATAATAATAATAATAAAAAAGTAAAATGACCACTAATTAAATGTGAATTTTTCAAAAAAATAATCAATTCACGAATTTTTTTTTTCAAAAAAGAAAATGAATATAAAAAAAGACCAAAAAAAAAAAAAAAGAAATAGATATAATCTAATAAATTCTATGTTTATCTAACTTCCCATTTAAATCTGAAAATTTGCTTAAAGGATAATCAAATACGGTTTAATTTAAATCTGAAAAAAAAACATATACGATTTGTTTCAAATATGTAACCATCCTTTATTTTTGAATTCCTATAATAAAGGAAACCACCTACCCATTTAACCATTTGCTTCATTCATTCCATAAATAAATGTCTTCTTTTTTCAGAAAAAAATTATTCATTTTGTTAGTATTATCCTTTAGAACAATCATTTTTCAGAGTGAGAAATTCATCTTCAATGCATAGATGTCTTGCTTCAAGCAGTGAATTATAATATGCATTAATTTAATACCAGGTATGAAAAACTATTCAAGATTTTTTTTAATTACATACCAAAAATGTGGACTTCTATCGACTATCAATATTGTTGATAGTTGTTACAGTTGATTAATTATTTACAGTCTATTGTTCTTCTTCTAATAAAATAATAGTTTGAAGGAAAATTTTTTGTTTAAAGGAGTATGGATAGTCGTTGATTATTTATATTATGATAAATATAATTCTTTATTTATCATGCGAGTTTCTAATTTAAAAAATAACATGCACTACTATTATTTTATGTCTTGCAAATTTGAGTTGATTTGATCCCCGCAACATGAAAATGTTAAGTTGAAAGTGGTGTTTATTTTCTATTTATACATATTCACCTTTTAGTTTATATATATATATATATATATATATATATATATATATATATATAT